>NC_084749.1:33111856-33286856 GCF_033978785.1 Entelurus aequoreus | reverse complement strand
GCCATCTAAAGTCACTACATTTGACCTGCAAATAAAATGAATAGTTAACATAAACAAGTGCTTTTATTTTTAGAGAGGGCAGAATAATGCATTTATTGACAGTGCAGTGTGAAAGCGGATGTGGTTACTTTGGAAATAAGTAAACGTACCATATTTTTCGGACTATAAGTCGCAGTTTTTTTCATAGTTTACTCAGGAGCGACTTATGTGTGAAATTATTAACACATTACCGTAAAATATCAAATAATAATATTTAGCTCATTCACGTAAGAGACTAGACGTATAAGATTTCATGGGATTTAGCGATTAAGAGTGACAGATTGTTTGGTGAACGTATAGCATGTTCTAGATGTTATAGTTATTTGAATGACTCTTACCATAATTTGTTACGTTAACATACCGGGCACGTTCTCGGTTGGTTATTTATGCGTCATTCAGCCTGTTGTTCACTATTCTTTATTTATTTTAAATTGCCTTTCAAATGTATATTCTTGGTGTTGGGTTTTATCAAATAAATTTCCCCCAAAAATAAGACTTATATATATTTTTTCCTTCTTTATTATGCATTTTCGGCCGGTGCGACTTATACTCCGGAGCGACTTATACTCCGAAAAATACAGTAGTCTCAAAGGAATATAACCTGTTGAAACACTTTCTAAACTAACATCCAAATTTTGATGCCCCTGAGAACTTAAGCTCTTGAAACTGCTGCCCTCTTCATTATGAAATTGAATAGCCCTGCCATACACTGTTCAAATTAACAGACTTCTTTGGCGTACCACTAGATGGGTCAGTTTGAGAATCACTGCATTACAATATACTAACAATATTAAAGTATTATACAATCAAAGATGTGTGAATAATACATTTATAATTGAATCGTGGCCCCTGAATCCTAATAGAATCGTGAGGTGCCCAAAGGGTCCCACCTCTACATCACACAGTATTACTATTTGCGTTTCATAACGTTCTGATGCTTCTGTACCATTTGCCCAATCACTAACTATTTTACAACAAACGTTGGTCTTTCACCTGCTCTAAAGCCATTGATTAATTGCAATACTAACAAAGACAAATATTTTAGTAGGTGTGTATTGTCTCTGCATTGAAATTATTTCATTTGTGTTAAGCAACAGATCTACGGTAAAGCATCACCTCCTCAGTGTGTTTCTGTTGTTATTACACACCTCAGTGACCTATGTGTGTGTGAGACACTAACCCTCTCAATGACACACACACGGTTCTTCTCATCTCTCAATTGCAGTCGCAATTGCTCACCAGGAAGCGGGCGGTTGGCACTGCAGGTCGGCCACAGTGTGGTCCAGCTGCAGCAGCACTTGGACGGCGGTGAGCTGAGTGGAAGGCGCCGTCACAGGACAGCAGTGGTAGTCCAGAGACACCCTGGTCACCGTGCCACTTCGCTGGCACTCGGCTGACAACAGAAGAGGGGCCCTGGCAGGGTCCTGAGAGGACACCTGCACACACGGTACATTATTTGTTGAAATGAGATCCAGATGATTATACAGGTGGGCAGCATCCGGCATTCCAGTGAGCCTGAACAGCATAAGTGCTAAAGCTAATTGTTTACATTAGTTAGCAGCCGTTACGTTAAAGCAGCACAAAGAGTGTTTGATGCTGACCTGATACTTGAGTAGTCCAACATTGTAGTAGGAAGCCTGGGGGTTGAGTTCAGCTTCCCGCTGCAGGAAGAGCTGCAGGGCCTGCATGTTGAACCAGAAGTCCCGGGCGTCCGGGTCGCTTTGAGACGGGTCACTGTGTGCAGACGGTTTACATTGAGCGGCATGATGTGACACAAGGCATCAGGGTTAGTAAAAAAAAATAAAAAAAAGGATTGCAATTGCATGCAATATGCATAATTGGCCATGACGCATGTGCATGCCATTTTTATGGAAGTTGCGGGAGAGACAAAAAGTGAGCAAAAAACAAGAATAGCAAAACAAATATGTTCAGAAATACATCACCTATTTTTGTATTTTTGATGGGTAACTGTCACATTTGAATTTTTACGGTACCAATGTGAGGTACTTGATAATAAATATATTGGTACTCAATAGTAACAATTGTTTGTACTTTTGTATGTGTTCATGAAATAACAAAAGTTCCTTTGTTTAATAAAAAAAAGTAACATTTTACCACTCAGCTGAAAATGGTGTCCAGCTGTTATATCTTGTTTTCTTACAATTCTGATTCTCATTTACACGTGTGCATTTATTTCAGTTAGTCCCAAGTGTGTTGCCGCCAGGAAGTAGTCTTTACCATTAAGTTAAATGGGCCACTGTGCACAATTTAAGTATTGTATATATTACACAGCAGCTGTAACGTGCATCTTAATTTTTGAGTGTTTTCTATCATGCATGCTTGCTTTGTTAGCATGGAAATTTGCAACATTACCTAGAGGCAGTCCGCTACACATACGCCGGTTTGCCCGCTCAATGTTTAAGTCGGTGCAGATTCTGCATTCGGATGTGACATCATGTGCAAAAATTGCTTTGAAATATGGTACCGTTTGATTTAACGTGATTCAGTAATTGCTAGTACAGACGAAATTCAACACCCATCCTTACCCATTTTTAATTTTAGCTGAGGGCGGCACGCTGCTCGTTGAGAAGAGCAATATCTTAGGCTTCAAAATCATCCAATAGGACAAGAAAAAGTTGCTTTTTTGAAAAATACAGTCTTAAGTCTGAATACTTGCTAAATATAGCCACATATAGTTAAGTTGGAAACACGGACCCCTCCTGCTATGTATTCTTTTTCTCTGGCAGACTAGGTTCATATGAGGTGTGTTAAAAAACAGTTACGATGGCACCTATTGCATGGCAGTATAACGACAAGCTACATTCACAGACAGTCCCATTATAATGTGTTTATGAGCAGGTAGCACCTAATATATTATACATTGATATAAATGCATTTTATTTATGGGAAACACTGAACTTACTGACCTGAAAAGAAGCTTCTGGTTAGGCAGGAAGTGATCTATCCTGGAGATGTTGACCAGTCGAAAACTGAGCACAGGAACGTTGGCATTGGCTGTGAAAATGCGAGTGATGCCTGCTGGGAATGACATTGTCAGGTCGCCTGTGATTTTCACAAGACAGCTGAAGAAAAGAAAAAAAAAAAGACAAACTGCTTTTTATTGGCAGCAGAGAGAATGTAAGATGTGCGCCATTTTCACAGACAATAGCGTCATGCTGACCGATTGTTTTGTCCACCCTTGAAATAAGCATTGATGTACTCGGTGATGGCTGCTGCCACAGGCCACGACTCCTGGGTGCTGAGGGAAATGGGACTGGGTCCTCGTGAGAGGTGCACTTTGCAAAGAAACAGATTCAAACATGAAGTATGTTTAAAGGAAATTCAATGAATAATACTGGTGACAAACGTTTGGTTCCCAAACGTTTGTCACCAAGTACCACCTTAGAAAACACCATAATGGCCAACATTAAAATACAGTAGCATAGTAGGCCTAAGTATTCATTAAAAACAAGGCAGAGGACTTATTTAACAAGTATAATACATCTTTTTGGCCACAGTAACATTACACACAGTTTGATCAGTAACACTGTGTTAGAATATAATAAATAATTCAAACTTTGTTCTAATTAAGTGATTCATTGGCTTACCACTAGATGGAGCGTGCGTACCACAGTTTGAGAATCACTGAAGTGTTTGTGTGACTGTTCTTGTGCTTGCAAGGACACACAAGTGAGTAGTTTCGGGCTGATGTATTTCCTTAATAGTGTAATAAGATCAAGCCTAAGAAAGTTTTGGCGCTGCCATCTTGGTAAATCCTTTTAGAAGCTAAATGAAATCAGCAGCTGAGCTGAGCTTTAATTCTTTCTTACACTGCCTTGGTGGGTGGTCCTGGGAAGGGTAGGGGAGCGGTGAGGCTTGCCCCACCCTGGCAGGGCTGGGGGCGCGGTTCTGCCCCCCCCATTCATTGTTTCTGGCTTGGGGCCCCCACTCGCTTGGGCTAGAAGAGGATGAGGAGGAAGAGGTGAGGGAGGGGCTGGGCTCAGGCAGAGGCGACGAGCACAGCGACCGGGACTGTGATGGGGGAACAAGACAGCACTTTAGTATTGTATAAATGGTACTACTAGTACCGATACAACATAGGTACAGCATCACAATGAAATGTCATCCATCTAATACTACAATAACAACCATATTTTTGTTGAGTGTACACGCACGATATATTTGTCTTTTCATTATTGTTTGGAAAGACTATATGACTATAGACTATACTTGTAAGAACTTACTTCCTTAAAATATATATTTTTTAACATATCTTGTCTACACTTTTTCATATTTATAATATTTATTATAACATGTCCTAATTCTGCTAGAAATTAAAGCATCTTGATATTGTTCAAATAGACACTTACATATGACTATGACATAATGCCTTAGCATGCTGTCCCAAGACGATGTATTACTACCCTAGAAAAAGAGTTCCTCTGTGTTTGCTCTTACAGTAACAATGTCCCTATAGCTTGGTTATTATACAGGTTACAGAACGTAAATTAAGTATTGTTGGTGGTTTTTGGATGCATTTTAAAGTTTAGCGGCAGAATGCATTGCTCCCATTAGCTGCATTACTAGTCACCAAGAATGAGACGATTTTTGCAGATTAGAATGCAAAAAAATCAAGCTTGTATGTTCTTGTCTCTCATTAGGATTGTGAACGATAAGACAAAATTCCCAAAAAGTGCAGTACCTCTTTAAGTTGTGGCTGGTGAATGTATGCATTCTTTACATTACACGCAGTAAGAAAGGACCAAATGACAGGCAAATGCACAAATACTGATCTAGTCTAGTTAGATGTGACCAAATTAAGTCTATGAGCACCAACTGATGAAACCTACTCGGATGAGAGGCAAAACGTCTTCTAAGACAAACCAAACAGTCCAGTTGCGATCGATTGAAAGCCCTGAGATGACAATGACCTAGATCAAGGGTGCTCACTTTTTCTGCAGGCAAGCTACTTTTCAATTGATCAAGTCGTGGGGATCTACCTCATTCATATATATATAATTTATATTTACTTATTTATGAAATATATGTTTTTGTTAACAAGTTAAATTTGTTTAATGATAATGCAAGCATGTTTAACACATATAGTTAATATTGTTAATAAATTAAAGGTGTTTAATTATAATACAAGAATCAGGGGTGCTCACACTTTTTCAGCATGCGAGCTACTTATAAAATGATCAAGTCAAAATGATGTACCTACTACAAAAATGCAAAACATATTGATTTCTAAATATATTGAGGATTCTTTATATCTACAATGTATGTTGATGTACATGCATAACCGCATGAGCCAATATTGCACAACACAACACAATTAACTATGTACATTTTTTGTCATTACCCGACTTTACTCTGATGACTTGCACTGAATTGAATCAGCCAGGGATGCATAGTCCGGACAGTAGCTGCTGACAGCCAGCCTCAAGCACACTTCAAAATGTTCATCAGTCATGGTGGAACGGTACTTGGACTTAATGATCTTCATGTGGGAAAAGGCTGACTCACATAAATAAGTGGAGCCGAATAATGCAGTCAAGGAGGTAGCACATTTCCTGCTGTTGGGGTACTTTACCTCTGTGAGTAAGTTCCAGAAATGCCGCTCCACATTTCCCTTCTTTGGTATTGCGATGGCAGACTGGCAGATGAGGCTGTCACGCCAAATTTCTTCCCCCCTACAAAAACCTTCCTCCCCAACGAATGAAACTAAAAAAAATTTAAGTTCACATAAATGTAGTTTTAATTGAGTTCACTTACACAGAGAACTAAAAAAAAAAGAATTTAACGAATACATTTAGTTTGAATAAAGTTTGATAATGTTGATTGATAATGAATTAACTTATTGTACACTGTTATTCATTTCCGCATATGTCCACGAGTCAAATGTGCATTCAGTCAGGAATATCCTAAAGTTAATTTGTCCGATTAATACAGACGTTTTGTTAACTCTATATTATAAAAAATAAATTTACAAACACAAGCTATGGGATGACGTAAGAGGAAACGTGACCCCGGAAGTAGGGGAAGGTTTTTGTAGGGGGGAAGAAATTTGGCGTGACCAGGCAAACGCACTTCGAAAATGTCATCGTGAAAAAAAAGTCCTCCTCCCATTCCGTATGAAAGTGATAAGTTTTTGTCTTCTTACTTGGTCCAGCCCCCCCACTCATTTTTATACCCTTAAGAGAAAAAACTGAGGGCTGAAAATTGGCGGTAACTCGCTGACAAGCTTGTTAGTTTTGCTGCACTGAGTGCCGTTGTTTGCGCTTGCGCAGTGACCTAAGTGTCAGAAAAACGCAGATGTCATCTGACTGGCTGCCCTGTTTATCAATCAAAATACGGGATGGATGATAGGCTGGCGTCAAATTTTTTTTTTTTTTTTTTTAATGTAATGCACATTTTTTTATTTTTTTAAAAAAATGTAATGAGATCTACCAATACTACCTTTGCGATCGACTGGTAGATCGCGATCGACGTATTGAGCACCCCTGACCTAGATGAATGAGAACATTCATAGACACGCACAAATACTGTATTTTTCTAGTAACAATATACTCACTCGGTCAGTACCGCTAAGACGTCCTGAGCTCCGTTTGGTCTTTGTTGCTCTGGAAAGAGCAGCTGTGATTACGTTATCGGCATCCTTTCTGAAGGTGTGTTTGGACCCTGAGGAAGACATGTTTCTGTTGTTGTCATTCCTTTTTTAGGCAAACAATCACGATAAAGTCACAGAGAAATGTTTGTTATTCGTATGATGATAGTTGTAAGTAATCTATTGTATAGACCCATCTAATGTACATTTCGACTAAAGGAATTCATACCTTTGTGAGCGACGATACTGCAAGGCAGCGAAGTGTTAAGGTCGAGACAATCTTGGTCTTTGTCTGTGGAGAAGCAAAGGTCTTCCTGCGGACCAGAATGTCTTGTGAGGGGAGGAGCATTTCGGCGGGGCTCGCTCCCTGAAGAACGAGATTTTCTCCTCTCTTCTGCTGCATCGCCCTTCCCTGCTTCTCCTTCAGTTGATTTAGAGCTGCTCAACTTTCCAGAGGCACCCTCGCTAAACGGGTTGTGAACAGAGTTCCAGTGTACCAGCTCCTTCTTCGGCTGAGATTGGGATAAAGGACCTGGAGTGGCATTAAACCCGGGCCTATTGCTGTTGGTGCTGCTACCATTGCTATGAGGTGGGACTATTCCAGCTGTGGAAGACATTGATGACTGGTGAGTGGGGCTGCCAATCATGGTGATCGCAAATGGGTCATCAGAAGAAAAAGGTGGCGGTAGACTTCGGTCTCGTTTCCTGTCTCTGTTTTTACGATTCGAGGAGGTGAAGGAAGAAGAAGGCGGCGGAAGCGTTTTGTCTGTGACAGAAATGGAGAACGGATCTCCTCGCACCTCAGAACTGCTCCTCTCCTGGGCTGGGCGTGGAGGCGGACGTGGCCAAGCGTCCGCCACCTTAAAGGACTCCTGTGTGACATTCCTGTCAAAAGCAGCAAAAAAAGGATCCTCAGGGATGTGTCTGCAGTTCCACATTGCTGTGTCCATCTCCGATGAGGGGAAGGACTGCGGGAAAGCTGGGAAGCACATGGTGGAAGAGTCCATATCTGAGGGAAGACGAGAGAACCGTGATGGGCCAACGGACCAGGCGCTCACAGGGTCGTCCTGTAGATGAGGACTTTGAGCAGGGGAGGGTTCCCGGAAGACTGAGAGGAAAGGATCTGTAGGTCGCTCTCGTGCTGGGGTCTGTTCTTTACTCTGAGAGACAGGAGGCCATGCTGCCCAGCCAACTGGCTCAGGAGAGGGGCCAAGTGGCTGAAGGGAAGGCGAGTCAAGACCAGAGTCCTCGATGTTGTCGGGTGAGGAAGAGTCTGATGAAAAAGCCGCATCTAATGCAAAAAAAAGGTCAGCTGTGAAATAGACAAGAGTATTCAAATTAATTCACTACGGCCCTATTCTCTCGTTTACGCTTCAGTTTTTCTTTACGCGCATGTCTCTCATTCGTATTCTTCCATCCAGTCTCCATACATGCCCACCACACGTAAGTGAGGCAAGAGCATGAGTCGTAAATGAAGGAGGTCTCATTACTAATGAGGCGGATTTGCCATAATGTCCTTTTTTGGGTGTGTGAAAATCATTTTCACACACCTAAATCAATTTTCAAAACACTTGTGAATGTAATTGTAATCTATGAAAATGATAACACTTTCAATTTGAAAAGACCGTATCCATCCAGGCTGGGCTAGAAGCTGTATTTGTTTTTTCATGGTGATGTAGTGTGTGTATGCACACTACAACAGCTTCTTCTTCCTGGCTGGATGTGCATAGTAGATGAAACTTGTTTCGCCTGTTATTTATTTAGCAAATAGGGCTGTGAATCGATTTGATTCGATTCTTGGGGGTAAAGATTCGATAAAGAATCGATTCTTGATTCAAATTTTTTTTGACTCAAAATCAATCACTTTTTAATAACATTGGGTGGCAGTTCTATGAAACCACACTGGTAAATGTCTATATTACTTAAAAGAAAACATTTTTTATTTTTTTATTCTACCTAAACTGTTTATAAAGTCAAATACAAATAAGGCAACAATAGAAGTATCTCACTTCTCTTTTCTAAAGTAAATCTGTACATCCAATATGGGCATCTACATCAACAATATGATTAAAAATAGTTACAAATAAAAACCGCTATTCATTCGAACCTCGATTTTTTTTTTGACACCCCTAGTAGCCACCTTAATGGTATGTGTGATGTTAGGAGTTCAATTGCAGCCGATTACCCTTGAAGGGGGGTCTCTACATCTGCGCTCCCCTTTCAATGTTTCTTCTTTTTCCTGAGCTGGGGTTTATTGAGTTTTTCCTTCCTTGTTAGTTTAAATCAGGGGATGTCACTGTAAATTTGTGAAGCCCTTTGAGACTCTTGTGATTAATAGCTATATAAATACATTTAAATTGACTGTGTAATACAACCGTTTGTGAAGCCGCGACATGTCAGAGTGGCTTGCATTGACAGCTGTCTGTGTGTGCGTGTTATGCCGTGGTCACACCCTTCTTCTCTTCCACTTACGCAGAGAACAAAGCCAGGTAAATGATGTGCATTTTGGTTTTTATTAGTTATTTCAGGCTAGCATTATAGTCCTTTTTTACACATCTCAATGGAGGTTTCCAGGTGTCTCCAATTGAAGCGACCAGAATACATTTGATAGCTTTCTGGAAGTTTCTTTTATCGTTTTATTATGTGTGGCGTACATTGCATCAAAACTTCAAGTGCAAAATGGTGTTCTACCTTCTGACGCCACTTGACAAATTGCAGCTTCAGAAGCGCGTAGGAGTGAAAGTACTGAGGTCGATGGGAGAATTTGTGCAGGGTCAGACTTAACAGGTAACCCCCACATTTCACTGATGCTCATACTTGCCTACCCTCCCGGTTTTACCGGGAGACTCCCGGTATTCAGCGCCTCTCCCGATAACCTCCCGGCAGAAATGTTCCCCCGACAAACTCCCGGTATTCAGCCGGCGCTGGAGGCCACGCCCCCTCCAGCTCAATGCGGCAGCGGACCTGAGTGGGGACAGCCTGTTCTCACGTCCGCTTTCCCACAATATAAACAGCTTGCCTGGCCAATGACGTCATAACATCTACGGCTTTTAGAGAGTAGAGTGTACAACTGCGCACACAACAAGGAGACGAAGCAGAAGAACGAGGAAGTTACAGACATGGCGACGCCGTCGACGAGCAAGATGAACAAATACGCTCGCAAGTTCCAAAACGAATGCAAACAAGAATTTCATCCAGGACAGTTCGAAGGGGAAGGGGTATGTAATTATGTTGCCTGTACATTTTGTAGAACAGACTTCTCCATTGAACACGGTGGCTGAAATGATATACTCAGTCATGAACGGAGAAGTTAAACAGGACAATACTGCCATCTACTGGATAGCCTCCGGAACATTGAAATTCAAGTATTTATTTTATTTATATGTATAATAAAATAAATATATATATATATATATATATATATATATAGCTAGAATTCACTGAAAGTCAAGTATTTCATATACATATATATATATATATATATATATATATGAAATACTTGAGTTGGTGAATTCTAGCTGTAAATATACTACTCCCCTATTAACCACGCCCCCAACCACACCCCCCGCCCCACCACCGACCACGCCCCACCCCCCATCTCCCGGTATCGGAGGTCTCAAGGTTGGCAAGTATGCTGATGCTCCACCCAGAGTCCACATTGTGAATGAAGGCGCGCAGTGATAGACTTAAGTTGAGAAGAAGAATGCTGTGCAGCCAAAATCCATGCAATCGCCAATCTTTTTCTACTTAAGCACATTGGAGAATAGGGCCCTAAATAATTTGTAATAGTTACATTCAGAGGCACCAAAAGAACGTTGTTCTTGGAGTTGTTCCCGACCACCAAAACTTTTGGATTTGAAGGCTGCCTCGAGCGGAGGTCCAAAGAGACTGTCTGTACCGAATGCTGTAGAACTCAACCTGATGAAGAGCACAGTCAGCAGTTCACAGTGGTTCAAGACACAAGAAGGAGAAAATATACAGAAAATTGGGTCTGGTTGCTGCAAATAGTGCACCTCCGTAGCACTCACAAGGTGCACTGAGGTGCAACAATCTTAAACTATAATGTGTGGCTGTGTTTTAGATTCAAAGGAGAGCAATCTTAAAGGTGACCTACTTTTGTCTTTTCTGACCTTGTTGGATAGTCGTGTTAAAAAATGGCAAGGCGTCAAGGCATAAGGTTCATGCTTTTGGCAGTGAACTTACGCGCAGTTTCTGATGCTTCTGGTTGCTGTTTTTTTATCCAGTCTTTTTGGCTACGTTGTGTCATAACTGTACAAATGTAATTTGGACATTAAGTATAAGTTAACCTCAGCTTCAAGCTGTGAGATTGACATAGCTGGCGCCTGTGTTATTTATTCAAAATTCAATACAAATAAATACTTCCGTGTTTGTCTTTACTACATTTTACCCAAAAATGTCATGTCAAGATGGATCAGTGGAAAATTGGATTGGCAGCAGTACTCCGACAGAAAAAGACCACAACATTAAAAGGGGAATTGCACTTTTTTGGGAATGTTGTCAATATTTCACAATCCCTACTGTGAGCAAAGAACACATATGGTTATCTTTTTTTAAATGTTCTTCTCATTTGTAAATAAACTCTAGCAAAAGTCAGTTATCAACGGAGCTGATGGGATTTGCTCTATTCTGCCTAAATAGCGTTCTAAAAACATCCAAAAACCTCTAACAATGTTTTATATACATGCTGTAAGTATATATGTAATGTAACAGGCACATTTATATGAACATGTAATATTTACACGTTTTACAGATTTTAAGCATATGGAGGCACATTAATTTCACAGATGCATCACAACGTTTGCTATTTACTCCGACATAAACAACAACAACCACTAATCACAGCAGACTTAATGAGAACCGACAAAACTACTTTGAGACAAATGATGATGCAGAACCTTATATTTTTGAGCCTGAACATAAGGAGGATGAACTGCAAGTTTTAGAAGCTGAGTGATAAGCAGATCTTGCAAGTAGCATTATTGCTAAGTGCTAAACAACAAATAAAACTACGAACATAATAAAATAATCACTTACTGTACAATGCCTGCTCTCATCGGGATGCCAACTTATGGGATGCTTGTATCTTCCCATTTAGATTAATAATTAATCGTAAACCTCACGCAGGCGAAAAAAAAAGGTATTTCACACCATCTTTGGGTACAAGTTGAATGTCATAGTTGACCAACTTTTCAGTTTATAGGTCACAAACTTCTACTACACAAGTGAGAGACATGATTTGCATTTTTTATGCAGCTCTGTATTGGTCTGAGTGTGCAGGTGTACCTAATGTTGTGACCGGTTGAATCTACATGTATATGAAGCTTTTTTTAAGCCATGTCTGGGAACAAAATAGTTGTGACGTTCGTACTCAAATATAGATTCAAACAATGCACATTCTCAAAAGATACATTTAGATACTTTTGGAGAAGGTGGGGTGTGGTCTTATTTGCAATCTGGTAACGCCTCCACAAATGAACATCTTGCAGATATATGCAGAAAGTAGGTCAAAAGTGTGACTGTGAAGCAAAATTCATGCAAAATTTACACCAAAGCATATCCAATACATATAATCTGGATACCAAGAAAGTGTTTTAAATGTATCTTAACAATCATCATAGGTTCCCTTTAAGGGTTGACTCAAGTTTCACAGTCATTGGCCATACCACAAACACACCTGTGCTCTACCAACACACTTGTCAGACAAGATAAGAGGGATAGAGTATCTCACCTGCTGTGATCAGGGCTGGAAGTGGACCTGCGTAAACCCCCCTGGTCTCCATCTATGAACAGACACACTTTCCTTAAGAACACTATATCACAATGTTATCAGAGCACTGACAGGATGCCAATGAAGGCAGAGAGAAGATTAAAAAAAAAAAAGCTTTGATCTTAGAAATACAGAAACACCAACAATAGCAAGGTGTCACTTAGCTCCAACTCGGGTTGCACTTTTTTGAGAAAAAACCTAATTTCGATTTTTGTCTCTGAAATTTGGTGATTAGGAATCGATTTGCGATTTTTATATTCTATACATATAAATGCAAAAAACTGGGAAAATAACGAGTAAGCAAAAATTTTGCTTATTAAAAATATTGAACATCTTAAAGTGCATTTTTTCCCATTTGGAAAAACTAGGTTGGGTTGTCTTTTTTTGTTGCCATCACTGATCACGCCACTCTCGCTCGTTCATCCATGTTAATGGGCTCATATTTCTCATCCGATTTAAAGCTGAAATATTCCCACAAAAGGGACATTTAGACTTAGACTTAAGACTTCCTTTTTATTGTCATTCAAATTTGAACTTTACAGCACAAATAAGAGCGAAATTTTGTTAAATAAGCTCATTGTAGTGCAGGATAAAAAAGCAATAAGGTGCATATATAAACAAAAAAATATATATAAATAATATATAAAATAAATAAATATATATAAATAAATAAATAAATAGATTACTGTACAGATAAATATATTGCACTTTTTCACAAGCGTCCACGTTTATGGATGTATGTTATATTGTCTTTTTTATTCCAGTGAGTTAATCCATTTTGGGGGGAGTTGAGGGGATAATTTAATTATGATGCGTTCAAAAGTCTTACGGCCTGAGGGAAGAAGCTGTTACAGAACCTGGAGGTTCTGCTTCGGAGGCTGTGGAACCTCTTTCTAGAGTCCAGCAGTGAAAACAGTCCTTGGTGGGGGTGGGAGGAGTCTTTGCAGATTTTCTGAGCCCTGGTCAGGCAGCGGCTTTTTGCGATCTCCTGGATAGGAGGAAGGAGTCCTGATGATCTTTTCCGCCGTCCTCACCACTCTCTTGAGAGACTTCCAGTCTGAGGCATTGCAGGCTCCAGTCCAGACAGAGATGCTGTTGGTCAGCAGGCTCTCTATAGTGCCTCTATAGAATGTGGTGAGAATGGGGGGAAGGGAGCTGTGCTCTTTTCATCCGACGCAAAAAGTGCATGCGCTGCTGAGCTCTTTTTACAAGAGCTCTGTTGTGTAGGGACCAGGTTATATTGTCAGTTATCTGCACCCCCAGGAACTTGCTGCTGCTTACTATCTCCACCGCTGTGCCGTTGATGAAGAGTGGAGCGTGGCTAGACTGGTGCTTCCTGAAGTCAACGATGATCTGATTTGGCCTTGTAATCATATTTTTGTCATCCTAATTTTTGTTACTTCACGGAACTTCTCACTGGCGGGTCGCGAGGCTCTCTGTCTGTGCTTCCTGTTGTGTAAAGTTAGCTGGATGACTGTAAAGAGGGCTCACTGCGTTGAGTAAATTCTACTGTTAAATAAATGCGCTTAGGCGCAGAGAGCGATGCAGTGAGATGTATTTCTCCCTGTATGAAGCAAGAGACGAATGAACGCAAGTCTCAACGATTCTGATTGGCAAACATGTCTGTCACTCAAATGCCAGTGACAGCGAAGAAAAAACGAAAAACAACCTCTGGCAGTTATTTATCGCACTTAACACCTCAATGTCGATTCGATGTGGATTAATCGTGCAGCCCTAGCTCCAACCACAACTTCTGCAGTAATTTTTTGTCATCATTCATTTCCTCACCTCAAGATCTGAGTGACTCTCCGCTACAGGAGTGCAGCAGCTTGATGAAATTGCAAAGTGCAGCCAAAGCTGTTGGCAGCGAGCAAACCCATCACTAAGGGAACATATTTTGGAGTGAGGACAGAAGGCGGCTGTGGTTATTAGAGAGTGGTCCATGCAAGGTGAGCCAGCTGGCTGCACAAACTCAACTTTTACACTGCTGCTTCATTAAAGCGTTTGTGATGAAGTGATGGCTTTAACCAATTTACTAAGTTGGTTCATGCCTTTCCCATTAAAGACAGCCATAAAGGGTAGAATATAGGACCCTACTTTGTCTACAATTCAAAGAATATACCATATATTTCTGATGAATTAGTACACAGGGAGTAAGCTAGCAACAGATATAGAAATAGTTTAGAAAAATGAGATTCACCTTTAAGGGAGGTGCCTTCACCGTCTTCTGTCCGTCCGGATGTACTAGAGTTTCCTGCCAAAACAAACATTCAGTACCAATATTGCAGTGCCGCGTCCTGCACTTTTTACTCCGCAAGCGGTCTAAAATTATTAAATAGCTTACTGGAGAGATGCCGCTTTACTGTCACCTAAAAGAATGAAATGAAGATAAAAGTTTAAAGACCGAAACTAATTATGGGCTATCATTTTGCAATGTCTCTGTGAAGACTAATTTGGATGCAATTTTTAGTCCTGCGATCTTTAAGCAAATACACAATAATCATGAAAAGCCACCAATTGTTTGACGTACCCCTCTGTTAGGCGGCAGCGTGAGAGTCCCCACGGTGGCTTTCAGCTCCTTCTCGCTGGCTGCAACGTTGCTGCGGTTGCTGTTGACTACCGGTCTGATCTGGATTTGGAATTTCTTGGGTTCCTCGTCGTCAAAGTCTGAGTCGCTGGAGTAGAAGTTGTGCCCCTTATCTTCAGCGCAGCGTGCAGAGGAGCAGGAGAGTTAAGTGCTTAACTTTAATGAAATACCAATTAAGGGATACACATTTTCCAAAATAAAACGTTAGCACAAGTGATGTGTCAAACACTGAATCATACACAAGGAGTGATACGGTTTCCCTCAATGCCTCGAAAGAAATATACACCTGCTGTGTCATTTGACTGTACTAGCGTATTTATCACAAAGGGCTTCTTTCTGCTCACGAGTGGCAGCTCCAACTGAAAGAAGTTTGAGGGGTGGCGTGCCGCGTTTGGTTTTCATTGCCATCATTGATTCTAAACAGTGGAACTGATGAAAATGTAGGGACTTTTTTAATCCAGCAGAGGACACCATTACAAAACACCAAAACTGTATAAGTGCGGTGTCAATACATTCAGTGAGTGCGTCATTTACCAATCACTAATTAGCCCCTTTCAATCACCATACAGCACACCATACACTATCAGATTTGTTTTAATGCAATAATCATGGTAATAAAAAAAATTGAAGAAATTTTAACTTGGCCAGGGTAGAAAAAAAAGATTTATGCTCAGCATCAGCTACAAGCAAGATACCGGCACCCCCAAGTTGCCCAACACCGCTCACATTAAGTGAATAAAAGCCAAACCCAGTGTCAAAAATATTTGTGGCAAGCTTGATTCACACAGGTAGGTTAGTGGTCAGAGGCAAACATCAACTTGCTTTAAGGAAGCCCTTCTTTTATCACTATCACACTCTCAGTCCAATCAAGCTACCAACGGTTTTCATCTACATTATTTGTAATGGGTTTATTTAACTTCATCTCATGAGTACAATTTTTAAGTAGATATCAAGCAGGTTCAAACCCACTACAAAACTGAGCTGACTATAAGATAAAAAATTTGATTTTGGGATTAAAAATACTAAAAACTACAGCAATTATCTGTCCATGCGGATAGTTAATTTTACTTAATACATCCTAAATTAAGATTTGTATATCTTGAAATTAGCAGGACTTTTAAGATAGATATAAGTATTTTATTTTGAAAACAAGAATTATTCAACTTGCAATCTTAAAGAGGAACAGTATTTTATTTTGCCTATCATTCACAATTATTATGAAAGACATGACAGATGGATTGTTTTAATGCATTCTAAATATTCAATAAATTTGATTAAAAGTCTGGGACAAGTGCTTTTTGTGTCCTTCTCGCCAGTTCCAGGTCCAAAATGGCTGTCAAAGTGTCGTGACGGATTATATTCTCAACCATCTACTTTTCAGGTTAGAGGCATGATTTATGATCTACAATAAATTCACAGGGAGCAAGGAAGCAAGGAAACAGCAGACCACTCGGTGATGTAAACACAGTGACACACGGATGTGATCACGTCGCTGCCATAAATAGTTTGTGTGTGTTAGCGTTTATTATAACAATATTACTAATACTTGGTTAATATTAAAATCACAAAATGTAAATGTCTTATTGTTGGAGCCTTTTGAATGGTTATGTATCATATTTTATGGGCGGAATAGAGCACCTCCCATTCGCTCCGCTGTAAGCTGACTTTTATTTATGTTTATTTAACATTTAGAATGCATAAAAAAAAAACACCCGTCGTCATGTCTTTCATAATGATTAAGAACGATTAGGCAAAATTACAAAAAAAGTGCCGTTCCCCTTTAACTTAAGCATCCTCGGTATGTTGCAGAATCTTTAAATAAGATTGTGGGGGAAACCAAAACATCTTTTTTGAATAATTACTTAATCAATTGTAACATTTTGTAAACTAGAACAGACAACAATTAATTATTGCTAAAATTAGGATTATGATGTAAAGTCAATGACTAAAAATAAGTAAAAAGCTCTTAAAACTAGGGACATTTCAAGAAATGTAATTTTAAATCTTGGCAAGTGGCAAATAACTTGCAGTGTACAACATCAACAGTGTTTTGAAGAAGGTTAAGCAGCTGAGGAAAACTGCCAGTAACCAGTAAGCACAAACATCTCCTCAGCTATTAATAAACTACAAAAACATAATAATAGATGACAAAGGTTTGGTTTATATTGCACCATTCTCTATTGGGACAGGTCCCCAAATTTGATTAAATCAGAGCGCACGTCGGAACACAGCGAGAGAGGCAAGGGCACAGAGCAACATCCTCCATCACGGTCTGATGTGCTTTCAAAATACCAACCACTTCCTACATCTATTTATTTGGTTGCACGGGGCTGTACTGTGTCGTATGACGAGGCGGCGGCGGCGACAAAAGCAGCAGCTGTTATCTTGTGACTGTCAGGATGAGGGAGTGCTGCCAATGATAAAAAGATCTGGACGTCCAGGCGCGAGTCTGTTTTATTGCCCACTCAATGAGAGCGTGCGGCAGTTCCAATCTCTCGTCTGGAATGAATGAAGCTAATGCATCAAGTGGTTTGAGTTAATTAGGATACAGATTTAAACAATTGTCTCAATCCACAGTCAATGAGGCTATGAATGTGGCCCTTTGTCTGAACACCCTCACCTCTGACCTTATTACGCTTCATTTGACGCTTTTGTGCGTGTTTAGTCACATGAGGTCTCATTAAGTGAAAACTGCCTGTTGTGAGTTTGTCGTGTAAGAGTCAAGTGTGTGCAATACTTGAGACACGTGGGAAACTGCAGTGTGGTCCGACACCAAGAACGTAAAATATCCTGTTTTCCATCCATCCATTTTCTACCGCTTGTCCCTTTTGGGATCACGGGGGGTGCTGGAGCCTATCTCAGCTGCATTCGGGCGGAAGGCGGCGTACACCCTGGACAAGTCGCCACCTCATCACAGGGCCAACACCGATAGACAACATTCATACTCACATTCACACACTAGGGCCAATTTAGTGTTGACAATCAACCTATCCTGTTTTGTTGAAAACAAATGTGTGATGTAAATGTATGATCGTTAAATTTCCACTCAGCTATGTTTGCATACCAATTGTTTCACACAAAAGCATCAGCTAATTTGAATATAAACCACCAAGAATTGGGTAATATCAACCACAAATTGCAATTTCCTTTAAATTGTGTGCGCATGTAGGCTGAGCCATTACGTAGCAGAAATACCCAAGAAAGAAATTAACTAACATCACAGCCAATCACAGCAGAGTCATCCTATATTAAATACTAACAAATCCCACCCCGACACCCTCATTGCTCTGAATCTAATCGATCTTCCTGTAAAATTGTCTGTCTCAAAATAGAGACGGTTTTGTAGACAAACACACAATTCTGTGATTTTTTTAAATAACAGTTCAACATTTGGTATCAGTTCATTGTGACTATTTGTCAATGTAGCTTAAAAAGGATATCATTCGGAGTACTGTCAGCTCTGATAATGAATCCTTCGTCGTCTACCTCCAAGGGGGAATTCTGCAGACACACGTGCATCACCAAAGACACAAATGGTACATCTATCTCATATACTAAACACAGAATACAATACAACCATTTGCCATTAAAATTAAGGAAACATTTTTAACTTATTTATTTATCTACTGTGTAATTCAAGTCATCTTAGAGCAGGTGTGTCTAAACTTTTTGACTTGCCACCACATTAGGCTAAAAGAAATTGGTCGGGGCCAAGCTAGCTAACAATCTATAACTGTATGAGTGTAGTCTCATGTGAAAGTCTATCCTGTCCTACACAGCTAAATCAGAACATTTTAAGAGAAGCTAGATCTTGTGGGACGAGGTCGGCCGACCCCCGAACTAGCTAACCTGTCCCAGCCAGTTAGAGGGTTTGTCTGTCACTTCAACCAATGATGAGCTGTACCACTGATGGGTGCTGCTAGTTGTCAGTTAAAATAATATATTTCTTTATTTTTTCCAGGTACTGCTAGTTGTGTTAAAATATTTTATTTCTTTATTTTTCCACGTTTAATATGTTTTTTCGATTCCAGTATTTGAATTTTCAAAGTACTGCTTAGAGATGTGTTTTAATTGCTGATGCGTGTTTATCAAATGTTTAAATGCGCTGGAAAACAGCCCGTTTTGTACACTATTGAGCTGCTTTTAATACCCAGTAGTGTGCGAGTGTCTTTCTGCAAAGTATTTCTACAGCCGTGGTCATGTGGTTGCATAAATTATGGTATTATAAGAGGTATTTATTAAAGTCGGACTACATAGGACATCACTGAAGGCCGAGGTGTGAAATGCACGGCCTGTGCTTAAAAAGTTTACACATCTGTTTTTTTTACACGTGATCGGCAATCCCAATGATTTAAGATTGCATATTAATTTAACACCAAATTAAAGAGCGAAGTTTGCCAAACACGTAAAAAGACTATACAACCTGCGATAAAGCCGGATTTTCCAGGAAATCACCAATAAGCTGTCACACGCACCAAAGCGCGTGCACACACACAATGCAGAGCGTGGATCATAACGTAACTATGATCATTGTACATAAATAAAATATGTACCGTAATTTCCGGACTATAAGCCGCTACTTTTCCCCCTCGTTCTGGTCCCTGCGGCTTATACAGCGGTGCGGCTTATTTACGGCCTGTTCTTCTCTGACACCGACGAAGAGGATTTCGGTGGTTTTAGTACGCAGGAGGAAGACGATGACACAATGATTAAAGACTGACTTTTCATATACCGGTAGGCTGGTTATTTTGATAACGTACAGGCGAGCACTTTGTATTACTTTGCACTGTTGTATTATTTGTACTCTGAACGAATGCTGTTCGCCATGTCAAAGTGAAAGTTTGATTGAATGATTGAAACGCAAAATTGTTAATAAATGGGACGCTTTGCGTTCCCAAACAGTCATCTCTGTCCCGACAATCCCCTCCGTGGTAGCAGGAACCCCTATATACTACGCTAATTACACATCAAAACCCTGCGGCTTATAGTCGGGTGCGGCTTATATATGGAGCAATCTGTATTTTCCCCTAAATTTAGCTGGTGCGGCTTATAATCAGGTGCGGCTTATAGTCCGGAAATTACGGTAGTATTTACAATATTATCAGAATATGATCAGAGGCACTGCAGTTGGCTAAAGCATTATTTAAAGCAAACTATAGCTAAAGGACTGAACAACAACCCAAAACTCCCTTTGTACACATGGGTAAGTGTGGCGAGAGATTGTTTACATATTACTTATCACGCTTTGCCAGTACAGTAATTTAGAATTGGGTATGGTGCTCAGACAGTTGTAATTGTGTAGACAGGTGTAATTGTGTGGCACATTTATGCAAACTTGATATGTTGGTTTTAATTTGTTTGCACAATGGGCGGGAAAGGTCGTTTGGATAGCTACATGTACTGCTTTATTATTCATTTAATACACATGGTTGTTGGCTGATGTTAGTTAGGCTAAGCCAGAAGAAAATAGTAATTTAGAAAAACTTTATAATTATTAACAAATGTTTAAGAGTTGTACCGCGGGCCGTAGTTTAGACACCCGTCCTTGGCCTTGTTCACACTGCAGGTCAATTCAGATTTTTTGCCCATATGCGACCTGTATCAACATTTTTAGTGTGAACATTGCAATTCCGAATTTTTGCATATTCAATTCAGGCCTTTTCTGTATGTGGATATACATTGGATATATGTGCGATGCGTCCTACATGCCAAATACTTGTCCTCTTCCTTCTCAGTCTTCTACACGCAATAATTTGGTTCAGAAAATGTTGACTTTGATTGCGTGCGACGTCATGACATCATGTCTAATACAATATAAAATCCAATATGGCCGACAGCACTGTCTTTTGTTTGTCTGCTGGTCAATGTGCTCTGAATTTTTATCAGTTTTAGTCTCTTTTATAGCCAATTGTACTACTTTTAAGCTTAACAATTAATGAAGGACGGCTTACTTCCAAAATGTGGCTTTCTGACTGCTTTAATTGGACTTGAAAATCTGTTGACCTTCCACCTGCCACGGCCTGGATCTATTCCAGCCCCAGCTTGGCCTTCCACTGCCCACAGACTGGGTCTGCTAGCGTCATCTTGGCTTTCCACCAGCCACAGTCTGGATCTGTCCTAGCCTCAGACTGGCTAAGGCTGGCCCTCTGCTAGCCTTGGCTTGGCCTTTCAACTGCTGTGGCCTGGACATCAGAATTTTGAATAATCTGACCTGGGTAGCTAGTAAAACAATTTAACAATGACTTTGACACAATCTCTCTATTTAATATTCATGCTTTTTCCTGGACTTGTTCTTTCTTATCAGAAACTTGGCGAAGTATAGGAGTCTGACAAGGACATTGCTATAAATGGATATAATGCTAGAATTCTCACATGGCCAACCTCTTGCAATTGTATGGTGTTATAGACCTCCCTATGCCTCCACTGAAGCCCTTGCCTCTCTTGTATCCTTTATGAGTGGGTTAAATGCTAGTGAACTTCTCTTGGTTGGTGATTTAAATTTTAATTTGTTGACTTCCTCTTCTGATAATTTTAAAGCTGTGTGTAATTTACTAAATGTAACTCAATTAATCACTTTCCCAACTCGACCCAATACTAAAAACCCATCAAAATCTTCTTTACTTGATCAAATCCTAACCAACGCTCCACATAAGTACACTTATACTGGGGTGTTTGTCAATGACTTGAGTGATCATTGTACAATTGCAGCTATAAGAAACTGCAAGCTTCCAAAATCAAAACCTATTACACGCAAAAACATACTAAAAACATTTGCCTCCGAGATTTTATACACGACTTAGCTGCCTTTCAGTGGAACAGAGTTGCGTTAATTGATGATGTAGTACGGATAGCGTTAGAATATTTTTATAATGAATTTCACATATAGTCAATAAATATGCTCCTTTCAAAAATTTTGAGTTAAACGTCGAAATAATCCCTGGTTTTCCTCTGAAATTGGAAACGTTCTCAAAGAGAGAGCCGTTGCTGGGGCCAGGGCTCCAAAAACAAAGACAGAGGTTGATTGGCTTAGCTTTTGCCATCTTAGAAATAAATGTACTTCGCTTATTAAGAGAGCCATGTCTGATTTTTACTTTCCAAATTCTTTAATTTCCGGTACTCAACCTGGTACTTTGTTTGATAAGACAGCTATATGAAATTGTTTTAATGAGTATTTTATTTTCTGCTGGGTCCTTGTTTGATTATTTGAATCCTCAATTGTCAAATGTTGGTCTGACAAATGCTAATATACCAAATACATAATATATAGACCCAGCACCTGCACTTTTGAGTTCACACCTGTATCAGTATCTAAGTTAACCAGTGCACTAAAGAGCCTGGACAAGTAAAGCTGCAGTACCTGACCAAATTGAACCATTTTTCTTAAAACTGGCTGATGATTTTGTTGCTAAGCCTCTCTCGCATATTTTTAACAAGTCTGACAAGTAAAAGCATTCAAAAAAATCTGGAAATCAGCCTTTTTTCTTCCCCTGCTAAAAGGCGGTGAACCCACAAATATAAATACAGATACATTTCTAAATTATGCATTTTAGCAAAATTGTTTAAGAAGATCATCAGTAACCAGCTAAAGGATTTTTTTTAGAATGAAAAAATATTTTATCTCTGTTTCAATCTGTTTTTAGAAAACAGCATAGTACTATTACAGCTGCCCTTAAGGTCCTAAATGATTTAAACAAGGCTCTAGACGGCATGAAATGTGTCGCTCTATTCATTAATTTGTCAAAAGCATTTGACACAGTAGACCACAGTCTGCTAATGCAACCCCTTCATCAGATTGGATTGTCTAAAAATGCAGCTGCTTGGTTACTGGACATTACCAAAGGAGTTCCACTAAGCTCAGTGCTGGGGCCCATTTTATTTTCTATCTACATAAATAATCTTTGTAACAATTTGTCAAATGCAATGTACCATTTGTATGCAGACGACACCATTATTTATTGCTGTTCAATGTCCATCACTCAGGCTTTTTTGAGTTTTTACAAGCTGCTTTTGATGTTATCGAGGCTTGCTTATTTGATCTTAAATTGGTTTTAAATACAGATAAAAGCAAGTTAAAGGTTTTCTCTCATTCAAGGCTGCTACTGGAAAACATTCCGAATATTGTAACATCAAAAGGAAACCCTATAGAGCAGGTCTTAAATTACAAGTACTTGGGATTTAATCTTGACCAGGAGCTTTCTTTTAAAGCCCATATTAACAACTTGGTCTCTAAGCTTAGGGTAAAGCTTGGTTTCTTTTCTAGAAACAAAAATTGCTTCTCTCTTAAAGTAAAAAACAAATTGGTGACAGCGACTTTCCTGCCCGTAATTCATTAGATGGATGGATGGATGGATGGATGGATGGATGGATGGATGGATTGATAGATAGATAGAACTTTATTGATTCCTTCAGGAGAGTTCCCTCAGGAAAATTTTAATTTCAGCAGCAGTGTACAGAATTGAGATCCAATTTAAAAAGTTAAAAGTAAACAATGGGTGTATAAATGGAAATTAAATAGAAAATATTACAATAAGAATAAAAATAAAAAGCAACAATAAGAGGAAAATATAACAGTAAAAATAAGAATATAACAAGAGAAACTAGCCATGTTATGAAAATGTATTGCACTGTTATTGCACTGTTAATGTGCTTTATTCTAGTGCTTCATTTAAATGCCTCCAGTCCTTGGACACCGTTTTTCATTCAGCACTAAGATTTGTCACTGGCTGTCGTCATCTCACCCACCACGGTCAACTGTATATGAAATCAGACTTATCTTCATTGAGTGCACGCAGATGCAAACATTGGCTGACTATCATTTATAAGGTTCTTCTACATTTAATGCCTCCCTACTAGCGTACTTTGTTACAAAGAAAAAACAGCTCTTAAGCATTACTTTCTAGATGGATGGATACTTTCTAACAATACTTATGCTTTAACTGTTCCTTGTGTACGGACTGAATTTGGCAAAAGAGCTTTTAGCATTGATGCATGGAATAAATTACAAACAAAACTCTCCGAACTACTTCCATTTGGAGCGTTCCGTTCCATCCTGAGGGACAGACAGCGTGAGATGTTTGCACAGTGCCTGTGTTTTTAAAAGGTGTAAACCTTAATTGTTTTGCAGTTCCCTATTATGCATTTTAAAATGTATGTTTTAACGTATTACTTTTCTGAAACTTCCCTGTGACATGTGCTGCTGACCTCTTGGCCAGGTCACCCTTTTGAAAGAAATCTCAATGGGTTTCTTATCTGGTTAAATAAAGGTTGTATATGCGGGTCAGATTGCATTCACATTAGCAATCGCAATTTTTTGTAACGTGAACGGCCACTAAAAAGATCGGATTTGACCAAAAAATCTGAATTGGACATTCGACCATGCAGTGTAAACGTATTCATACAGTCCTGGTAGTCTGATTGGATTCGTATTGTCATCCCTCATAGCCGCTGCTGCAGTGTTTGCTGTAAATAATGTGGAATACTGACCGGTGCTTCAGTTACAGCTGAATCCCTGCAAAACAAACACATTGGAATTATTTGCTATAAACAAATTGAAGATAGCAGAATGAGTAGAGGTAATCAAACATAGAAAGATCAGGAAACATGGATTTGCATGCACTCACGTAGAATCTGGCTCCTTATCCCTCTTGCCCAGGCCAGGGATCCTAAAGGCTTTTGCACGACTCTTCTTCCCCCCATCGGGTGCTACAGTCATGTACTCCTCAAAAACAACCAAAGCTGCAGCACACACACACATAGGGATGATGTTTGATAAGAAATTATCGAGTTCGAGCCTATTATCGAATCCTCTTATCGAACCGATTCCTTATCGATTCTCTTATCAAGTCCAGATAGGTTGTTGTATATGGAAAAAAAACACACAATATTTGGTTTAACAAAAGCTCACTTTTATTATATAAGAAAACAATTTAATCTAATAAATAAATAAATATTGACTGTTACCCACCTAAAAAAATTAAATAAATAAATATTGACTGTTGTTACCCAAAGTATATTAAGTGGGATTTTTCAGAAAAACAAATATATACAGTAACACAAAAACAACCTGTCTCTGTGATCACTATAGGTGTATAAATAATAATATAGTGTTAAATAAAATCAGTCCCTTGGGCACAAAACTGAAAATAATACAGCTCTCCAAAAAGTGCAATTCTGCTGCTATTTGACATAACTGTTTATTATGATGCTTTGACATTTTTGCACTTTATTTCTTTATTGAAAGAAAATTCTATTAAGAGAAAAGTTGTTTGCAAATGTGGTTACAATGCTAAAAAATGAAAAGTTAAAGCTAAAAAAAGAAATACACTTTATTGAGTTAACATTATTTCTTTATAGGGGGAAAGATGTTATGAGCTAGGGAATATAACAACTACACTACCCAGCATGCAACGGGAGTGGCGAGCATGTGCGGTAGCCCCGAAAAGTGTTGTTGCATGTCGTCGAAGCTAAGAATGAGGTTATGAGCGCGCTGTGAAAGTAAACGTCAAGAACTCAGCCAACACGCCTCGTCTGCATTATTTATAATTAGACAGACAACACATATACAGTGTGATTTTGTTTTGTTTACAAGTAAAGAAAAACAAAAGTTAAAAAAGGGAGATCTTGTCATTTATGTTGTGTATATATATATGTATGTGCTGCGGTTGTTTTAAGAACGTTGCGACAGCTGCCGTAAAGGAGGTGCGTTGCCAGCCTGGTTGCTATGTTTCCGGTTGGTCGTAAAAGTGTTCGTCATGTGTTTGTACCCTGCTCAAATCTCTCAGTAAAGTTATTCATTGGATTATACCTTTTGTTTTGAACTTTTATTACACTTTGGAGCACTTTTTTCCGTCCATTTTTTTCCTGCTTTCGCCATCTGCGCCTAATGACTGAGCTACGTGATGTAATTTCTTGTGATGTCACACGGAGCATTTCTGGTCGGGACGGGATTCTTTCTGAGGGATTCGAATAAAGAACCAACTCTTTTTCTTTACTATAGTGGTCTCGATAACGGGTACCGGTTCTCAAAAAGGGATTCGAGTCCGAGGACTCGGTTCTTTTCTTATCGAACAACCGGGAAAACCGGTTTCGAGTATCATCCCTACACACACATGAGTTTAATTCAGACTATGAGACTAATTAAAGGCACGGGAAGCTTTTGCAGTTCAATTGGGGCACTATTCTCCCGTTTGCACTGAAGTGTTCATTTACGCGTTTGAAGGTACACAAGTCATATTCTCTCATCCAGCCTGCGGACACGCCCACCCTGCATAAGTTCGGCAAAAGTGCTCGAGTCTGGAATGAAGGGGGGGCTTATAACAAATGAGGAGGACCTTTTTTTCAGTTGTGTGAGAATCGTGCAGCCTGGAGTGTCACTGAAATTCTTGAAAACAATAACAATTTTAATTTGAAAAAGCTGTATCAATCCAGGCAGTGCTTGTCACGTGAACGCATGCTGCCATGGTGATGTAGTGTGTATAAACACTGTAAGAGCTTCTTCTTCCTGGCTGCATGTGAATAATATTCTGTACATGAATTGATTAACGTGGACCCCGACTTAAACAAGTTGAAAAACTTATTCGGGTGTTACTATTTAGTGGTCAATTGTACGGAATATGTACTGTACTGTGCAACCTACCAATACAAGTTTCAATCAAACATGAAACTTTGTTTCACTTGTCTTCATAACTATACTGATGGCCCTCTTCTGCCGTGTTTGCACTCACGAAACAATGTGCATTTTGAATTTTTGATAGTTTGATACAGAGTTTCCAGGTGTCTCAATTGAAGTGATCAGAATAGATTTAAAGTTTTATGGAAGTTTTTTTTAATCATTTTTTTACGTGTGTCTATACTTAATACTAAATACTTAAGTTGACGAAGTTGATGGGAGAATGTGTGGAAACACCAACATTTAAGGGTTGCTCCACCCAAAGCACACTTCTCGGGTAAAGGCACACAGCGACAGACTTAAGTCCGATGTCGCGCAGTAGTTACAATATTTAACTTTTTCACTATTGTCAAGTTTTACGAGATACTGAATTTGAGGGTTTTAGTAGCTGTAATCATCAAAAGTATTGATAGATTAAGTAGTGATTGAATGTATAGAATACAAGAGTTTTACTTTTTGATTTGAACTACTGAAATAAATGTGTATATCTAAATTTACTGAGATGCACCGATACAGAAACATTTCAAATTAGCTGGATTATTAGGTATCCCAAGACGTGGTATGTTTGTTTCTCTAGATGCTATTCTTGTAAGCGCATTTCTACACAAGGTAAACAGTACCTGGCCTCTCCTTGCCAGTGCCCTTTAGGTCTGCAAATTTCTGGATTAGATTATTAATGCCAATGTTTTCTACATTTTGCTTGAATTCCTCATGGACCTGCAGAGCAGAGAATAATGATTATGCTCTCAATAACCAGCAATATGACAATAACAGACTTTGTGTAACAATCGGTGTTGTCTTTCATTGTCACATGAAAATACATACCTGTCCAACCTGAACATGGGTGTCTTCTATGGAATGGGAATAGCCTTTTATCAGCTGTTTCATCTGCCGCAAATGGCCCTCCTCAATTTCCTGAAATCTCTACATGAACAACAGATAAGCACAGTTTTAGTCTTTCATTTGATCGACAATAAAGTCATCCTATTTCATAAAACTGTGCCGATTCTTTTCACCACTGAAATTAGGATTAGTTTGAAATGCCTCCAGAAGCAAGTACAGTACTACAATAAAAACATTACTATACAGTGGTACCTCGATTTTTGTTAGTAACCCTTCCAAAAAGTCAGACGAAGACAGAATCATGGAAAAATTTAAATAATTTTCCCCCTAGGAAATAATATACATCTATCAAAACATGATAAAGTATAGTTTCACATGTCGAACATTTTTTGAAATATATATAAATGATGAACTGACTGATGACTGAACATTTAACATTACTTCTACTTAGGAGGAAGGAAATAAGGAAGAAAGGAAAGAAGTACTTTGCTTTTAGTTCTTTCTTGAACTCAAGTGTTTCTCATTCTTTATCAAAATGCTGGCACTCACAACTTTCTTTGGGCCCCTCGTGGCTTATTTTGCACCTAAAGAAAAAAATTGCCAACACATGGGATTCTTTGTTTGAGCAATGAATTCTGCAAAATGATACTAGTTTGACCAGTTTGGTATGCACAACGGCATATCATGGCCAAAGCAGTAAACGAAAAACAAGGTGATGCATGAAATACATTCGTTCGTCAAACACGCATTATTTTCTGTCATGACACCCCCACCCCTTTGGGGACATATTTCTTTCAGGCCCGCCCTAATACATTTGAGAACCTGATACATACGTACAAACCACTCTATGAGTTGCTGGCACCAGCACCTATGACACCTAGCTGAAGACATGTGTATTGTTTTCTCACACCCGCAACACCTTAAAGGCCTACTGAAACCCACTACTACCGACCACGCAGTCTGATAGTTTATAGATCAATGATGAAATCTTAACATTGCAACACATGCCAATACGGCCGGGTTAACTTATAAAGTGCAATTTTAAATTTCCCGCTAAACTTCCGGTTGAAAACGTCTATGTATGATGACGTATGCGCGTGACGTCAATAGTTAAATGGAAGTATTCGGACACCATTGAATCCAATACAAAAAAGCTCTGTTTTCATCTCAAAATTCCACAGTATTCTGGACATCTGTGTTGGTGAATCTTTTGCAATTTGTTTAATGAACAATGAAGACTGCAAAGAAGAAAGTTGTAGGTGGAATCGGTGTATTAGCGGCTGGCTGCAGCAACACAACCAGGAGGACTTTGACTTGGATAGCAGACGCGCTATCCGACGCTAGCCGCCGACCGCATGGATGATCGGGTGAAGTCCTTCGTCCTTCCATCAATCGCTGGAACGCAGGTGAGCACGGGTGTTGATGAGCAGATGAGGGCTGGCTGGCGTAGGTGGAGCGCTAATGTCTTTATCATAGCTCTGTGAGGTCCCGTTGCTAAGTTAACTTCAATGGCGTCGTTAGCAACAGCATTGTTAATTTTCGCCAAGCTGGAAAGCATTAACCGTGTATTTACAGGTCCATGGTTTAATAGTATTGTTGATTTTCTGTCTATCCTTCCAGTCAGGGGTTTATTTATTTTGTTTCTATCTGCATTTAAGCACGATGCTATCACGTTAGCTCCGTGGCTAAAGTGCTTCGCCGATGTATTGTCGTGGAGATAAAAGTCACTGTGAATGTCCATTTTGCGTTCTCGACTCTCATTTTCAAGAGGATATAGTATCCGAGGTGGTTTAAAATACAAATCCGTGATCCACAATAGAAAAAGGAGAGTGTGGAATCCAATGAGCCAGCTTGTACCTAAGTTACGGTCAGAGCGAAAAAAGATGCGTCCTGCACTGCACTCTAGTCCTTCACTCTCACGTTCCTCATCCACGAATCTTTCATCCTGGCTCAAATTAATGGGGTAATCGTCGCTTTCTCGGTCCGAATCGCTCTCGCTGCTGGTGTAAACAATGGGGAAATGTGAGGAGCCTTTCAACTGGTGACGTCACGCTACTTCCGGTACAGGCAAGGCTTTTTTTATCAGCGACCAAAAGTTGCGAACTTTATCGTCGATGTTCTCTACTAAATCCTTTCAGCAAAAATATGACAATATCGCGAAATGATCAAGTATGACACATAGAATGGATCTGCTATCCCCGTTTAAATAAAAAAATTCATTTCAGTAGGCCTTTAAGGGCGGTATGGCGTAGTGGGTAGAGCGGCCGTGCCGGAAACCTGAGGGTTAAAGTTAAAGTTAAAGTACCAATGATTGTCACGCACACACTAGGTGTGGTGAAATTTGTCCTCTGCATTTGATCCATCCCCTTGTTCACCCCCTGGGAGGTGAGGGGAGCAGTGAGCAGCAGCGGTGGCCGCGCCAGGGAATAATTTTTGGTGATTTAACCCCCAATTCCAACCCTTGATGCTGAGTGCCAAGCAGGGAGGTAATGGGTCCCATTTTTATAGTCTTTGGTATGACTCAGCCGGGGTTTGAACTCACGACCTACCGATCTCAGGGCGGACACTAACAGCTAGGACACTGAGTAGGTTGCAGGTTCGCTCCCCGCCTCTTGACATCCAAATCGCTGCCGTTGTGTCCTTGGGCAGGACACTTCACCCTTGCCCTCGGTGCCGCTCACACTGGTGCATGAATGATGAATGAATGATAGGTGGTGGTCGGACGGGCCGTAGGCGCAAACTGGCAGCCTTGCTTCCGTCAGTCTACCCCAGGGCAGCTGTGGTTACAAATGTAGCTTACCACCTCCAGGTGTTAATGAATGAAAGCAGATCAGAATCATATCCATATTTAAGTGTTACTTCTTTCTAAACTCCTATAGTCAAATAAAGAATAGCTAGTATTCTTCCTTCTTTTGAGTCTCATAGTAAGGTGTTGGCCTTCTGGATTGGAATGTGTCAGAGTAGAGATAACTCGGAATAGTCTATACAAAGCGAGTGGGGGCGAGGGACAGAGGGAAGATCACGGGACTTCCGGGGGTTTGAGGGGAGACCGAGCTAGACCGATCTGGACCGGGCTAGGGAACGCTTGGGTGCTGGGTTGGTCTCAGGTTTGTCCTCTAAGCTTGGAGAATAAACCACAAAATATCAATTACTGCCTGTTGATTGAATATAAACATCAGCGTATTGCCATAAAAAGAATCTGGGAGAGACTAGCAATTTAAATTCCCCATTGGAGGAATGCTGGTCAACGCAACACTTACCACCTCCAGGTGTTAATGAATGAATGATGGGTTCCCACTTCTCTGTGAGCGCTTTGAGTATCTAATAATAGAAAAGCGCGATATAAAATCTAATCCATTATTATAATTACCTTATCATGCCCACCCCACTGTATAAGTGCTGGTCTAATGATTATAAAACATTAAAATATATCTGTATTTTATCTATGCAAACATGTTTTAGTACAACCAATAGGGGCAACTAAGTTGTACGTATTTCCTGGTTGAGCCTGTTGATTACCGGTAAGTCGAGCAGTGCTTCCACTTCGCTGGAGGATTTTGTATCGCTCAAGAATGGAAAAAAAGACGTCCCTTGACTCTCAGACCCCCTGACAACTCTCCGTGCTCCACTATTTGAGAAGCAGTGCTTTAGACAGACAATAATTGTCCGTATTTCCAGTATTTATAATATTTTTTGAGGGTATATTTGTGCTTTTTGGACTCTTATCTTGAATTTTAAAACACAGACTTAATATACGTGAAGAGGGATTTCAAAGAAATAATAATTATCCAATAAAACAGGAAAACAACAAATGATTGCATTAAATGATGTGAGTTTTTTCATGATGTTGTTTCTTCTTAAACAAATTATCTTAAAGAACTTGGGGCTAATTGGTGCATTGTTTAGAATGCAAAATTAAAAGGCAGTCATTAGGGTTTGTTGAGGATTTCCTTGGGAACAGCAGAAACCGTAGTTGGTGACTAACGTATAAATGCAGAATGTACAAGCAGATCAATAGTTTCAATTATGGGGGAACTTATATGGTCTAATCAGCCAGGGAGTAAAGAATACAATTACGACCAATTACCAAAAAGGGATGTACGCGGGTTTAGGCGAATAAATAAAAAACTTGGGAGGTCTTAAGAGTCAGAGCTGACCTGAGTGGACTCGTTCATCTTTTGTTCAAACTCTCCTCCCACTCGATTGTACTTCTCTATGCACAGCGCAAAGGACTCGGCAGCTTTTTTAGACTTCAGCTCCGCCTAGTGAGAGAGAAAAGCAAAAAGGAGCCATCTTTAAGGACTGACACAACAAGTCTGGCCTAAGAGTTGTGGGGATATTTGTATTGATTACAGAATAAACAGAAAGCATAACATTACCAAGCTTTTATAAAGTGCAAAACAAAAGTTCTTCAACTTTTGGGACTCTGACTGAAACTAAAGTATTTAAGTTGTGACAAAAGAAGGGTAAAACATATCTAAATAACAATCCACACAGCATAGGAAAAAATTAAGACAATTGAGAAGAAATCTTCTATTTCTCTGGTAATTATTTCAAGAAGAAATATATTTTTTCAAACTCACACTTCTGTCTAAAGTTACAAGTGCCTTTCAGAGTAAGGCTGATCTTACTTTTTCCAGATCTTTCTGTGGAGCTCCCTCCTTCCTGATCCGCTCCAGCTCTAAACATTTGGTATGGTAACCCTCTTTGGACTTCTGAAGGTGGCCATTTTGGACTTGCAGTGCCTGCACCGCCTCCACTGTCCCCACCAGCTCCTCTTTTGTCTGAACATTACGCACACACGAACATATAAGATCTGCAAGTGTCGGCGTGAAAGATACAACTTGAAGAGCCTGAGTACTCTTCACAATGAGTCATTTATACCTTTCGGTGAATTTTGACCTGCTCATCTGTGTACTTGTTGATGTCCCGGATGAGATCGTTCATCTTTCTCATGAGCTCAAGATGGCAGAGAGCCAATTTGTCAGAAGAGACCCTGAACACATCCCACATTGGCGCAAATGTCCTGGGGAAACACAAACATAAGCAAGTACAATATTACAGAATCCCAGTCTTTATTTGTAACTTAAGGACCAATAGGGAGAGGCTTGAATTAATTAAAGGAGTACTAAGTAACTTTTCAACCTTCAGAAAATATTTTCTGAACTTTTGGGATGGTACATTGACTAGCAACTAGATGAACGAGACCTCTGTCATGGCCTGAAGGGGTCTGTATCGCCTTCACTGGCACTAAGCAACTTTGAGGAGGGTGGCAGGAACACTGCCACACAAAAAACTACAAATGTGCTAGCAACTTTGAGGAGGGTGGCACACAAAAAACTACAAATGTGCTAACTGCTTTACGGCATACGTCCCTCCCCCTTTTTTACATTCGTTAGAAAGACGGAAGTTGATGCTAACGCCTATGTGCAATTACTGCGATCATGGCAGAAGCTGCAAAACAACCAAAGAAACGAAAAGTTTTGTCTGAGAGGAAAAATAAACTAAACAAGAAAGGAAGGGACCTGGATAAATGGACAGTCCTGGATCAATACTGGCCCGGCTTTTACTCGCTGGCGTGAGTTCAAAGACAAAGAGGAACTTCAAACTGATACTGCCTTGGCTCTGTTCCTGTTAGACTCGTAAGTAATTTTAGATGCTCAAATCAAAATGCTAATGCTAATATTGGCTATCGGAAATTTGCGTGGTAGCAATGAATAGCCACCAGCTTGATAGTTTCACACTGACACGACTAGCCAAACAACAAACTCAAAAGTACTGTATGAAGAAAAAACAATGCGATGACTGCAAAACGCAAATATACAGTTTGAGTAAAATATGTAAGTTCCTTGATAACTGCTGTCTCAATCGGCATTAGCATTGCAGAGGTGTGGTCAGATTCCATTGACCAACATACTAATATTAGTCCATTCTTGAGCATCAGTGGCTGTTTGGGGCCATGTAATACGTGAATACGTATGTACATGTGATTTCTTAGTTGTTGTTTTTTATATATTTGCAAGTATTTAAAAAAATATATTTTTCACATGGTCATTATGCGGTATTGTGTGTGGAATTTTGAGGACAAAAAATAATTTATTCTATATTGGAATAACGCTGTAACATAACAAAATGTGGAAAAAGTGAAGCGGTGTGAATATTATGCAGGTGCACTGTATGTTGACCGCAATCTACCTGTGGCGGTGGTTTGTGGGTTGGGGCTAAATGATGCCATAGTCTAATATTCATAATCGCCCACTTTGGGAGAGACAAAATGTAAGGAAAAAAGATTAAATGAATGGGATGGGGCTCTGGGGGGCGCACAGCATGACCCGCTGCTTGTTGAGAAGAGCGATACGTGTGAATACTCACTAAATATAACCCAAAAATCACTGGCATTACAGCTCTCTCCTGCTACGTTGTCTCGTTCTCAGGCAGACCAGGTGTGAATAAGGTGTGTTAAAAAGTTGAGTTACGATGCCATTTACTGTACGGCAATTAAATGACAATCAAAATATACACAGTCCCATAATAATGTGTTATAAGAGGATGAACACCTAATAATCCCTGTGTTAAATTACTGTATGATGAAAAGACTTGGAACATTTAAGAAGTACACAAATAATAAATAAGACAAACCGTGAATGTGAACATTTGGTGGTGCAGATGGTACTCATCCATATCTTATATGCAGCCAATGTGAGTACAATAGAGCCAACAAGCTCTGTATTTACATGCACTCACTCACCCTAATGAGCTTCCATTGCTGGCCATTTTAGCCAGCTTGCCCATGGATTTGGAGTAGGTCTCCTCAATAGCAGCTCTGAAAAACAGCATTATCAAGTCAACATATTTAAATTTCTACAACAACAATGCATTTTATCAGTGCTAGGTAAATGCTGATACAAGCCATGCTGAAATGATTAATGGACTAATTTAACAAGGCTGCACATTAAACTTTAAAACAATCTGCAAGCATTAAACTTTAAAACAATCTGCAGACCCCGGAGAGAAAAAGCCAAGAATCATGATCCAACTATCCGTAGGGTGGATGGAACAACTTGTAACAGAGGACTGATAGCTTAATCTAAACATATAGATGTTCAAAATCCAAGTTTGTGTAAGAATTAAGACTTTGTCCATTTTTGGTGGTTTTGGTGACAATCAGCGCATCAAGAGAGAATTGATCCATCATTGTGAAAATATTGCAAAAGTTTTTTTTTTTTTCATTTTTTAAACCAGGCGTTTTCAATATTTTCCAGGCCGAGGACCTCAAACTGATGGAGATACTTAAATAGCCCGTATAACATTGTGTTTTCACCTAAACTAGTCCTAAAGGTACTTTGATATTGTGCTATATATTCAAATAGTACACAATACAGCGCTGCTTATAGCTAGCGGTTAACTAGCACCACTGTTTTGAAAATATTTTATTAGAATAATTTACGAAGGTCCTGGGTTCGATCCTGCGCTCGGGATCTTTCTGTGTGGAGTTTGCATGTCCCCCCCGTGACCGGTACTCCGGCTTCCTCCCACTTCCAAAGACATGCACCTGGGGATAGGTTGATTGGCAACACTAAATTGGCCCTAGTGTGTGAATGTTGTCTGTCTATCTGTGTTGGCCCTGTGATTAGGTGGCGACTTGTCCAGGGTGTACCCCACCTTCCGCCCGATTGTAGCTGAGATAGGCTCCAGCGCCCCCCGCGACCCTGAAGGGAATAAGCGGTAGAAAATGGATGTATGGAATTATACCAAACAATATATTGCTAGAATTGGTTATCCAGACTCATCATCCCGAGCATCATAATTGAGATGAAAATGTGTATTTAAAGACATTTAAATTTGTGAGGAATTAATAAAATAAAATACAAAATATAAATATCACAGAACACCGTATTATTACCATTTGTGGTTTAAAACAACAGATTCACATGAATGAATAACTATTTTTCACAAATACATATTTAATTGAATAAAAATTGGCATGAGACCTGAATAACATGACTGGTGTTCATGGCCGTCCTCGTAAGTGAGGTCTTACTGTATTGTATCTGCACTGTTTACATTTAAGTGTATTCAAGACAACGATATTCCCAGATTTAATTAAAGGCATCACAAAACAAGGAAAAGCAGCCTGTATGGATGACATTTTTCAATACCAACAACTAATTGATCATTATTCTTGAAAGGTTAAAATAACACTCTTTTGTCTAAGACGTACCCATAGTGTGGGGGTTGGTAACCCGCGGCTCTTTAGCGCCGCCCTAATGGCTCCCTGAAGCCTTTTCAAAAATGTGTGAAAATGGAAAAAGATGGGGGGAAAATATTCACAAACCTTCCTGTTAGAAATCCCACTGTTTTATGTTATACATGCTTTACCATGAATTGATTAACGTGGACCCCGACTTAAACAAGTTGAAAAACTTTTCGGGTGTTACCATTTAGTGGTCAATTGTACGGAATATGTACTGTACGGTGCAATCTACTAATAAAAGTCTCAATCAATCAATCAATCAGTCTCATTGATGAGAGTATTTGGCGAGCACCGTTTTTTCCTACTAATTTCAGCGGTCCTTGAACTCACCGTAGTTTGTTTACATGTACAACTTTTTCCGACACTGCTACAGAAAGACGTGTTTTTTGCAATTCCTTCTTTGTCTCATTTTGTCCAATGTTTTTATGCAGTGCGTGAATGCACAAAGGTGAGCTTTGTTGATGTTATTGATAAATATGCTAATCAGGCATATTTGGTCAGTGCATGACTGCAAGCTAATCGATGCTAACATGCTATTTATGCTAGCTGTAAGTACAAATTGCATCATTATGCCTCGTTTGTAGGTATAATTGAGCTAATTTAATTTGCTTTACTTATGTCCTCTATGTATTTAATTTATATTTGCATGTCTCATGACATATCATCTGTATGTAATATTGGCTGCATTTCTGATAGTTGCTGGTGTGCCATGTTGTTATAGACCACCGCCAACGTTACCCAGCTTGCAAAGATTGTAATAAATCCAATGCCATTTCCTTTATCTTGGACACACACATCGAGACCTTTGGCCATTCTAAGCCAGTCATTTCCAGGATGTATCTCATCCTCTGAGAAACCTCCATTTTACTAATGCTTTCCAATGTTGTAAAAATGTGTACAATAAATATTACATTTCAACATTTCTGTCAACGAAAATTTGCATGAGCCTGTGACACATTGCTAACATGGACACTAACACCATGTGTTGCCTTCATTATTACACACATTTTTTACGGCTCCAGACAGATAATTTTTTGTAGTTTTGGTCCAAAATTTTGGGTTGCCGACCCCTTCTATAGTGATATAGCCACATAAAAATAGACACATAAAATATGATCAAATAAAGTATGTTGTCTTATATTAGAAGCCTTTTGGGAAAGTAGATACAAAAAAGATGGATTATCAGCATCAGTCACGTCCTGCGGGATCCCAGACTTTTCGGTTCCTGACAGCTGATTTGTTGTCTGTCTCAGGCTGTCAGCAGATAAGTGCATTCCCCTTGTAAGGAATGTGCACAGGCCCTCTGAATCAATTTCAGGATTATATCACTGGTCTAACAGTGCATGCAGTGTCTTTACTTTTTGTAGAAGCACATTATTTGGCTTCAATTTAATCATTACTAATCTCTAATTGGAGTAGATCTGATAAAGCAAAACATTTATTTCGGTGAAATACCACTTCTACTCCTTCAAAAGTACAGTGGAACTCAGTTAGGCTGTGTTCACACTGCAGGGTAGGATGTCCAATTAGGATTTTTTTGTCAAATACAATCTTTATATGTAGTCGTGGAACAGTGACGTAAGTTCCTAAAACATACTATTTTTGCCTGTTTCTGAAGAATTATGGCGCTTTTCGTTATTTAACGACATATTGGTCAAACTAACGTGACCCTATTATTCAGACTGCAGTCACATCGGATCCATATCTAATTTATATCCACATATGAAAGAGCCTTGGGTAACATTTGAAAAAAATCGGAATTGCACGGTCCACAATGACACAAGGGAAAATTGTTTCTAAGGCCTTGTTCACACTGAAGGCCATTCTGATTTGTTGCCCATATGTGACCTGTATCATATTTTTTTATGACAATGTAAACAGTGTAATTCTGAATTCTCCAGATCCGAACCAAGCCTCTTTTTTATTTGGATATAAATTGGATATGTATCTGATGTGACTGCAGTCTGAACGCTCTGGTTGCGTTCATCCGACCAGTAGGTCATCAAATAGCTATAGCGAAAATAATGTTTTAGGAAAAAAGTGCAGTTCCCCTTTAAATATAATTTTTTTCCCCATTTGGCCCTATCTTTGGTGCCGGGTCTGAGAGGGATATGCAAATACATGAGCAGGATGCCCAGAAGAAAGATGAAAGAGTGAAAAGGTAAATTTTCTATATTTAATAAACATTTTCAAATTATAGAGCGACCAATTTAAAGAATTGTTTTTTGTAAAATTGCATGCTTTCGTAAACATTCGCCCCTGTCGGCCACAATATGTACAAGTACAAGTGAAAAAACAAGCTATCCAGTACACAGTATTAAAACGAAGATGCCAAAGTCTTGCAAGATAGTGGATATATTGTAAGTTATGACCTTAGGTCAAATTTTGTGTGATCTGTGAAAATTGGTGGAAATATGAGTTGCACATTTTAGGTGCATTGAAAATTAGGTTTTCACTTCATCTATTTTAAAAAGAACATCATACTGCTTTATGAAAGTTCAATATCAACAGCTTTCAACAGCTTTCCCTGGCCTGATTATTATCCTAAGGTGGGATTTTACTAGAAGGGTCTGGAGCAAACTATTTATCCATGAGTGTGTGGGAGACATTGCACTTGTAAAGTAGCACAGTAGTGAAGACAGAGGTCAAAGGTCACAGTAGAGATTGTACAATGAGAGACTTGTCTTTGCACCACAGTTTGAATCAAACCTCTTTGCCGAAGCATTGATCGTGCACTTGTACAAGTAAACGGCATGAAATCCAAAAGGGTTTGTTAATACACTGAACCAAAATGCAAACGCAACACTTTTTTTTGCCCTAATTTTTCATGAGTTGAACTCAAAGAGCTAAAACTTTTACTGTATACACAAAAGACCAATTCCTTTAAAATATTGTTCAAAACTTGTCTAAATCTGTGTTAGTGAACATTTCTTCTTTGCCAAGATAATTCATCTCACCTCACAGGTGTGGCATATCAAGATGGTGATTAAACAGCATGGACAGGTGTGCCTTAGACCAGTGTTTTTCAACCTTTTTTGAGGCAAAGCACATTTTTTCCATAAAAAAATTTGGAGACACACCACCAGCAGAAAACGTTAAAAAATGAAACCCCACCAGGTCGTTGTGCCTTATTTTGAGTTTTTTGGTGTTTTCCCGTGTGTAGTGCTTTAGTTCTTGTCTTGCGCTGTTATTTTGGTGGCTCTTCCTGTTTTGTTGGTGTTTTCCTGTAGCAGTTTAATGTCTTCCTTTGAACGCTATTTACGTTGTGGCTATCCGTCTTCGTGTGGACATCGTTGATTGTCATGTCGTGTACGGATGTACTTTGTGGACGCCGTAAGTTTTTGCTGTTGTCCAGCATTCTGTTTCTGTTTACTTTGTAGCCAGTTCAGTTTAACTTTCGTTTTGCATAGCCATTGCCTTTTCCTTTCCCTTTTGTTCATTTTTGGTTTAAGCATTACATACCTTTTTACCTGCACGCTGCCTCTCACTGTGGTCTGCATATTGGGATCACAAAAAAACATCCTCGTCTCACCCGACACATTCCGACTTTTACAAAGCAATTAACTACCTGCTGCCACCTACTGACATGGAGTATTACGTGGTTAACCTGCCGAGTTTTACACAGCACAGACACTAAGCAACGGCACATTATTTGCAGATTATAATTATTGATTACCCCGTCTACTGCCCGAATGCAGCTGAGATAGGCTCCAGCACCCCCCGTAACCCTGAAAGAAACAAGCGGTAGAAAATGGATGGATGGATGGATTTGCAAAAAAATATTTTTTGGACCAATTAGGTGACGTTGCATAATTTCCCACGGCACACCAGACAATATCTCAAGGCACACTAGTGTGCCGCGGCACAGTGGTTGAAAAACACTGCCTGAGATCGGTAGGTTGGAGTTCAAATCCCAGCCGAGTCATACCAAAGACTATAAAAATGGGACCCATAACCTCCCTGCTTGGCACTCAGCAACAAAGGGTTGGAGTTGGGGGTTAAATCACCAAAAATGATTCCCGGGCGTGGCGCCGCTGCTGCCCACTGCTCCCCAAGGGGATGGGACAAATGCAGAGGACAAATTTCACCACATCTAGTGTGTGTGTGACAATCATTGGTACTTTAATCTTTAATAATCTTAGACCGCCCACAATAAAAGACCATGCTGAAATGTGCAGTTTTATCACACAGCACAATGCCACAGATGTTGCACGTTTTGAAGGAGCAGGCAAGGAATGTCCACCAGAGCTGTTGCCCGTGAATTGAACGTTCATTTCTCTACCATAAGCGGTCTCCAAAGGCGTTTCAGAGAATTTGGCACTACACCCAACCGGCCTTACAACCGCAGACCACGTATAACCACACCAGCCCAGGACCTCTACATCCAGCAGTTACATCTCCATGATCGTCTGAGACCAGCCCCCCGCTGCAACAATTGGTTTGCATAACCAAAGAATTTCTGCACAAATTGTGAAAAACCGTCTCAGGGAAGCTTATCTGCATGCTCGTCGTCCTCATTGGGGTCTTGACCTGACTGCAGTTCGACGTCGTAACTGACTTGAGTGGGCAAATGCTCACATTCGATGGCGTCTGGCATGTTGGAGAGGTGTTCTCTTCACGGATGAATCCCGGTTTTCACTGTTCAAGGCAGATGGTAGACAGCACGTGCGGCATCGTGTGGGAGAGCGATTTGCTGATGCCAACGTTGTGAATGGAGTGGCCTATGGTGGGGGTGAGGTTATGGTATGGGCAGGCGTATGTTATGGACAACGAACGCAAGTGCATTTTGTTGATGGCATTTTGAATGCACAGAGATACCGTGACGAGATCCTAAGGCCCATTGTTGTGCCATTCACTCCAGACCATCACCTCATGTAGCAGCATGACAATGCATGGCCCCATGTTGCAAGGATCTGTACACAATTCCTGGAAGCTGTAAACATCCCAATTCTTACATGGCCAACATACTCACTGTACATGTCACCCATTGAGCATGTTTGGGATGATGTGGATCGGCGTATACGACAGCGTGTTTCAGTTGCTGCCAATATCCAGCAACTTGGCACAGCCATTGAAGAAGAGCGGACCAACATTCCACAGGCCACAATCAACAACATGATCAACTATATTCAAATGAGATGTGTTGCACTGCGTGAAGTAAATGGTGGTCACACCAGATACTGACTGCTTTTCTGACCACCAGCAGAACCCCAATAAAGCAAAACTGCATATTTCAAAGTGGCCTTTTATTGTGGGCAGCCTAAGGGCACACCTGTGCAATAATCATGCTGTTTCATCAGCATCTTGATATGCCACACCTGTGAGGTGGGATGGATTATCACGGCAAAAAAGAAGTGCTCACTAACAGATTTAGACAGATTTGTAAACAATATTTGCGAGAAAGGTATTTTGTGTATATAGTGAAAGTTTTAGATCTTTGAGTTCAACTCATGAAGAATAAGAGCAAAAACAAAAGTGTTGCGTTTATATTTTTGTTCAGTATAAGAGCAAAAACAAAAGTGTTGCGTTTATATTTTTGTTCAGTATAAAAGCTAAACATTTTACATAATGCTGGCTGAATGTCATCGATCGCAGTACAGGCCGGATCTACTAAGATCTAAATAACTGTGCACAAGCGTAATAGATCAGCTTCGCGTGTGTTATCAAGTTTGCACATGTTTTAATACACACAAACCTTGAGTCGATAAGGCTCTAAGTGTGCAGAGATTGTCTTCATCGGCAGAGACAGATTTTCAAAAATGCGCACAAACCTTACCTCTCACGAACAAACTCAGCGAGCTCCTTGGTCGCCAGCTGGCCGTGCTTCATGTTGTGGTAGAGCACATCAAAGCCGGCATTCTTCTCCCCCTGCCAAAACATAAATAACACAAATGAAGAAATACAGACACTTGCATATACATAACACCTTTCTGGAAAACGTCAGGAAGCTACTGTACATACAGTACATACATACATTTTGTTGATCAGGTGGAATTTGATTGTGATCATAAATAACACTAACATGTGATTTCATTTCTAAAATGTTGCAGATTTTTTACTTAATAAGCTGCATAACAAGAAAACTTGTCTAGGACTACCTGGCTCGTTCTACCTGGCAACCAGCAAACCTTGCCAGCTAGGGCGAGTTGACCCAACTGCCCTGGTTCCTGACGTCTGTCATTCATCAGCTCACAGGAGCACATCAATTAATTGACTTCTCCATTAACTTGTCTTTATTAACTGTTAAACAACAGGTATTTCTTAGAAACAGGGATGTGAGCACCCTTTAAAAAAAAAGAGGAACATTCCTATCAGCACAAAGTGCTGCCACACAAACCCTGAAAGAAAATTTTGAAAATCAAGACTACCTTAACTGCAATTGGGTGCATTTCTATATTATAGTTACCTTTCATTTATTCTCATCCAACAACTTTTTTGGGCTGTATTTTTGAGACTTTCATGTCCCATTGAATGCAACACAATTTTTAGCTTTTTTACTAGATAATTTACTAACATTATTATCATTGAAAATGTAATATAGCATTCCATAACATGCATGCAAATAACTCAGAAAACATTTCCCATTTGGCAACTCTATCCTGTAGCCACGCCCCCTTCCAGTGTTGTGTAACATGTGATTTATAATTCGTCATGTCAAACATATACCTTTTCGCTGGCTGCTAATAACTCTAGATCTACAACTGCTTCGGAACTAACAGTGTTCAGATTGTAATCATCCAAATATGATTAATAGCAAAGTGGACAGCCGTCAACGCTGTGGCAACAAGTAAGCTAGCTAGATGGTTAGAGAACTAGCGAGCTTGTTTCGGTGCTCCTGATCCCAGTCCTGCAATTCAGTGTGGAAATTGGGCAAGAGGAACAGAGAGTACCTGCGACTGAGGCGAGCATTCGACAAATTTTGCTTGGATTGTATTTTCATTATTTAATCAAAAAAACAAAAAACACAGGAATTGCTATTTTGACGCAAAAATAGATGTTTAAAAACGCGGACTTATGCGTTTTTGCGGAAATTTCACATGCCTGTAGAAAGACAGAATGAAAGTTGCAAAAATAGACACTAAAATTACACCGTTGCAGGTCATAGACGAATTTCATTAAATAGTTTTATCCACAGTTGACAGTCACTTAATTTAATCTATAGTAAATCTGCACATTTGAGCAAGTGCATATGTTGTATTCCAAGCTACATTTTTTTAGTCAGCTCTGCAGGCAAGACAGCTGCTTTTTAGGTCCTGAAATATCCCGTCGGAGAAGAACAGACCAATTCCCAGGTACCAGGGGAATGCCTGGAATGGCAAGGAAGGCTTGACCACACAAGCACACACACACACACAAAACCTGCACTGAGACAGACATGCTAACTGGTCTTCTTGAAAAAACTTACATGAAGCAGTTTTTGGAGACATATGTGGATGTCAGTGGCAGGTTTGTCGTTTTGATGACTTGTCAGCTCATTTTGCAGAGCAACCTCTGAGCTTTTTTAACGGACTTATCACTCTAAGCATCACTTGACCAACAACATACGTAACATACATGGAGTACTAACGGTTCTATATAACCATAGTACGAACTGAGAAGTTGAACAGTTATGTATTGAAAAAATATATACGGTATTAATTTTAGGCATTGAGAATGCACGCATTTGTTTAATGTAAATTGTGTCCATTTCTCACTCAAAACAATTATCCCACCAAGAAACATTGATAATTTTGAGTAAATTATTATATTGTAATATTATTATATCATACTGCACTACACTACAATTAGTGTGGCAGAAGTCAAGACAACATTATTATTTTGAATTATGTCGTCAAATGGAAAATAGTGTTGGTGAGCTTTAGTGTAGGCTATTTTACCTATCGATTAGTGTGTTCGATTAATCGAATAATCCGATTAAACACAAGTTATAGCCTTAATTGAAACAAAATTGTTTCTGCTTATTCCTTCTTTTTTTTTTTACAATCAATGCACATCATCAATGTTGAAATTGTACTTTTATGCGTGCACCAATGAAAATAAAAATAAACACTTTCCGCTGTTTGCCGCCAGACAGATATTGGCACCAACACACCTCCACTCTTATGTGTGCTCTATTACGACGGCAATGCAGAAACTACAGGTGAAACTCAAAACATTTGATTATCATCCAAAAGTCTATTCATGTCAGCAATTCAACTTCAAATGTGAAACCAATATGTTATATAAACTCATTACATGCTAAATGAGATATGGCAAACCTTAATTTGTTATAATTTTAATGATCAAGGCTTACAGTTTTTAAAACCCCCCCATTTTCTGAGATTTTCAATTCGAGGTTTTCATAAGCTGTAAACCATGATCATCAAAGTTATATTAAAATAACTCTTGAAATATCATGAGTTCCATGTTATGAGCCTGGAGTCATATTATTTTCACCTTGTAAATCTAATTGCTGAAATAAACAAACCTTTGCACAATATTAACATTTTTTGAGTTTCACATGAATGTTCGCATATTTAAAGTTCCGGGTACTCCATGCGGTCCGAATTTGATACATTTTTAATAGTTACACTCATTAAATGGTTAATCGAAGCAACAAAATTGATCGATTTGATTGATTAATAAATACCTATGGTTTTATGAGATCTGGAAGGGTAGTGGTTCAGAGTAGTCCGTAAATTTAGCGTAGGCATATTAGCATTGACAATGCTGAGATAGGCTCCAGCGCCCCCCACGAACCCGAAGGGAATAAGCGGTAGCTAATGGATGGATGGAATACTGTCTATACTTTAAATTAGTGCACATTCAAAATTGTCCAGATGTTTTTATTTTATTTTGTACAAACTGTATTGTTGTTTGAAATAGTACAATTAATCACACAGTAGTCCTGTCTGTGTCAATCGCTTGCCAAAGAATTTGTCCCTTTCCTACAGTTGGCCGGCTACTGCTGTTGCAACCCGACCCTCGCTACAGATAGGTGAGCTACCACACGCGCGCATGCACATAAACTCCAGAGCACCTGTTCACTGCCGCTGACTGTCTAGTGTTAGTCATCGGTTTGAAAGAAATTGGATATATTATAGTATATCATATGTATAAATATTTGAAAAAGAAGAAATACAAGCACACTCGTTCGTCTTTGAAAAGGCAAAGGTTACCAAATATTTACTCTGGGCGTTGGTCCTAATGACGGCAGCCTCTTAATGGGTAACATGTACAGTGTTTGGCAAGATAAATTGTCAAAGATCATGGGGTTCACACTGTACTTAGTTTAATGTTGATTGTTAGATTTTGGAATAAAACTATTTAGTGTGCCATTGGGGTGATCATGTGTTGCTTCAGGTAAAACTGCAATGTAAAATCCATCCACAGTTATCATTGTGTGACTACTTTCTGTTATGACAAATGGCTTCATCTTAACCACATTTACTCATCTTTTTAGAGTCATGTCAACTTTTTGGATGTGTGGATTAGTATGCAGTGTGGATTCACGGAGCCGTGTATTTAATCAATGTATATATTGACAAGACATCAGAAGTGTTCTGCAGAAATAAATGGCTCCTCATAAGTTACCCTTTTTGCTCAAAGCACAGCATTCAACAACAAATCTCTGGCCTTGATGCAGTTTTCATCAACACCACACACTTCCCCCGCCTCGCCAACAATGTCCCCCACGGATTAGCTAAAGATCCCCTCGTTTTGATTCAAAATATTCTCCCCCATAGTCCAATAATCCAACACAAGGTTTCAGTACCACTTCTTTGCTCTTGCCACTTATTGTAACTCTCACCAGCTGCATTAACAAAAACTGGCCATCAAGCTAAATTTGTGACAAATGTGACACACCTAAAATGATTATAATTGGTTCAAATCCCTCCCCAGAACTTTACGCTTACCATTTATGGCTTTACTGGTACCGCTTGCTTTACCATACGCAACAGTTGTGTCATCTTTGACTAAACTGTCTAATACAGGGCTGTACAACTAGGGAGCCAAATCCGGCCTGGAAATCAATCAATCAATTTCCTTTATTTAACCAGGTAAAGACTCTTTGAGATTAAAATCTATTTTTCAAGAGCGACCTGACAAAGAGGGCGGCACAAACAAAGTTACAATAATAATTACAACAAGACAATACAACAGAACAGCAGCAGTCATACCACAACAGGTCAAAAATAACTTAAAACGATTGAGTAATAATTTAATTTAAAAGCAAGTACATTGCCCAAGAGAACTGGTTTCTCAATCTTTTAAAATGGACTTAGAGGCCTACTGAAACCCACTACTACCGACCACGCAGTCTGATAGTTTATATATCAATGATGAAATCTTAACATTGCAACACATGCCAATACGGCCGGGTTAACTTATAAAGTGCAATTTTAAATTTCCCGGGGAACTTCCGGTTGAAAACGTCTGTGTATGATGACGTTTGCGCGTGACGTCAATGGTTGAAACGGAAGTATTCGGACACATTGTATCACAACACAAACAGCTCTGGTTTCATCGCAAAATTCCACAGTATTCTGGACATCTGTGTTGGTGAATCTTTTGCAATTTGTTTAATGAACAATGGAGACTGCAAAGAAGAAAGCTGTAGGTGGGATCGGTGTATTAGCGGCTTGCTGCAGCAACACAACCAGGAGGACTTTGAGTTGGATAGCAGACGCGCTATCCAACGCTAGCCGCCGACCGCATCGATGATCGGGTGAAGACGTTCGTCGCGCCGTCGATCGCTGGAACGCAGGTGAGCACGGGTGTTGATGAGCAGATGAGGGCTGGCGTAGGTGGAGCGCTAATGTTTTTATCATAGCTCTGACAAGATCCCGTAGCTAAGTCAGCTTCAATGGCGTCGTTAGCAACAGCATTGCTAGGCTTCGACAGGCGGCACAGCATTAACCGTGTGGTTACAGGTCCAGTGTTTGGTTCGGTGTCTCCTGATAGTAGTATTGTTGATCTTCTGTCTATCCTTCCAGTCAGGGGCTTATTTCTTTTGTTTCTATCTGCATTTAAGCACTATGCTATCACGTTAGCTCCGTAGCTAAAGTGCTTCACCGATGTATTGTCGTGGAGATAAAAGTCACTGTGAATGTCCATTTCGCGTTCTCAACTCTCATTTTCAAGAGGATATAGTATCCGAGGTGGTTTAGAATACAAATCCGTGGTCCACAATAGAAAAAGGAGAAAGTGTGGAATCCAATGAGCCCTTTTACCTAAGTTACGGTCAGAGCGAAAAAGATACGTCCTGCAATGCACTCTAGTCCTTCACTCTCACGTTCTTCACCCACAAATCTTTCATCCTCGCTCAAATTAATGGGGTAATCGTCGCTTTCTCGGTCCGAATCGCTCTCGCTGCTGGTGTAAACAATGGGGAAATGTCAGGAGCCCTTCAACCTGCGACATCACGCTACTTCCGGTACAGGCAAGACTTTTCTTATCAGCGACCAAAAGTTGCGAACTTTATCGTCGATGTTCTCTACTAAATCCTTTTAGCAAAAATATGGCAATATCGCAAAATGATCAAGTATGACACATAGAATGGATCTGCTATCTTCGTTTAAATAAAAACATTTCATTTCAGTAGGCCTTTAAACTCCCCTTAAGTGATCAATTCTGGTAGCCTCAGATCTTTCTGGATGTCATTCCATGACCAGGGAGCAGCATAACTGAAGGCTTTTTTTTTTTAGCAAGTTCTGTGTTGGCTCTAGGAACCAACATGTGGAGGACATCCTGTGAGTGTAGGCTGTAATGATTGGAGTCTCTACACACAAAGGAACACAGATAGGTGGGGACAAGTCCAAGAAGACATTTTAATATAAAAACTATCCATTGAGAAAGTCTTTGGGCAGTTAAAGATGGACAGTTTGCCTTTGCACACAAAGTGCAGTGGTGGACAAGGTTTCCACAACCAGTAATAAAACGTAAGGCACAGTGATATACCTACCGGCCTCTGGGTTCAATTCAAAATTTAGGAGACAAACATTTTGCAGCAAATTCCTAAAAACACTAGAGTGCTACCGTTGTACAGAGGAACTTGGACCATTGTAAACACATAGGCAGATCCCTGCATAGGATCAATTCTACCTCTAAATCACTTTAAAATGCATTTAAAAACTGGCAACAATACTTCATGTACGTTCCATAACCTGTATAATAACCAAGCTGTGGCGACATTGTTATTGTAAGAGCAAACACTGAGGAACTCTTTTTCTAGCGTAGTAGCACATCACCAATAGCTACGGCAAGTCGATAAGGCTCTAAGTGATAGCTACGGCAAGAGATAAGGTAGCTTCTACGTCAACACGAAACGTGTTTGAGTTTGTAATGCACAACTACGGGATACGTCACCAATTCGTACTGACTGAAAAACATCCATTCATCCATTATTTACTGCTTGTCCGTCTTGTGGTTGCGGGGGTGCTGGAGCCTATCCCAGCTGGATTCAGGCGGAAGGCGGCGTATACCCTGGACAAGTCGCCATGAACAATCATATTACAGTATCTGTAAAGTATCAGCCCACATTTCATGTTTTGTTTGTACACAGCTGAGTTAGCCAGACAGTGTATTTACTGTAGTTGTCCTAACACGCATGGCGTGCTGCGTGTATCATGGTCGATATTAAAATGACTCACTCGATGGACAGTTGTTCGTCTGGTCCAGCTAGTCAGGGACATTTCCTGTTGATTTTGGGTATTCAATCCATTTATGTCGAAATAGCTTGGCTCCAAGTTCCATATTTAAAGTGTCAAAGTCGCTTTCACTCCCTCTCCTAGCATCCGTTTGCTCCAACGTCTCACTCTTCCTTTGTGTTCGCTTCTATAAGCAGCATTATATTTGGCTTCAAAAGTATAAGGTTGTAAATGCTCATTTGTCCAAAAATAGTCGTCTTTTTTGTCTGTTACCAAGTCTGCCATGATTGGAAAACACTCGTGTTTGATTCCGGAAGTAGGAACACACGTTTGTTGCCAGAAGTCAGAAGTGCACTGCTATGTAAACAGAAATCAATCTACTGCAGAAATCAGTCCCGAAATATTGTTATGAACGTGTCTGTTACTCCATTATATATATATATATATATATATATATATATATATATATATATATATATATATATATATATATATATATATATATATATATATATATATATATATATATATATATATATATATATATGCTTGCAGTGTGTGTATACAAAACGTTGCTGGAGGGTTTTGAAGTTGTTTTAGAGGGCTTTGAAGGCTACAACAGTGACTCCAATTAGCCGCTCTTCCAAGCGTTTTTTATCATCTTTAAAATCGTTTAAAAAAAAAGTTGTGTTTTTGTCTCTCATAGTGATTGTGAACAATAGGCCAACATTTAAAAAAATAAAGTGCAGTTCCCCTTTAAGTCCACTCCTTTTTGGCAGTCACAATTTTTTTCCGTAATGTGATGTATGTAACTATGTGTTGCTGTAGCTTATTTTCTTCAGATGCAGTCAGTAGTCATTTGTTCATCTTCTTTATTTATACTAATAATGTTCCTCAAGGTTCCGTTTTAGTCCTCTCTTTTTCGTCATTTGGGCTAGTCAACTGGTGGCACACGAGTTCAGGTCAAAAAACTTGTGAGAGACAAATTTTTGCCCCAGATTCTTAAAAACACTAGAATGCTGTCACAGAGATGGTCTTTGACAATCTTTTTGCAGAAGGTCCTTAAAAACAGCAGAGCACTCATGTAACTCACACAAAATAAATAGACCAAGACTGTAGAGCACGTTGGTTCTGAACATCAAACTCATCACCAGCAAAATAAGCACATGGAGCCCAGTTGCACTTTATAATATTGCTCCTATTGCTGGAATACAGAGTTGCCGACAAACATACATAACAATAAAAATACTTGTTCACCCTGGACAAATTTCACAAGCCACAATTGAACAAAACACATAATACGAGAACTGAAAACCCACTGACAGCCTTCTTCAAGTGCCACAATGCTATACTCGAGCTTCTGATAAAAATCCTTCAGGCTGATTTATGCAAACCCTCTTGTCCCTCGTCTCTGACCGATCTCTTATTCAGCAATTAAGTTGACCATTTTGGTTCCGCACCAGGGAGCCCATTAACATTACAATGATGGAACTGACAGAAGAGAAGAGAGAAATGAAGGGGGTGAAGTAACTTTCCATGAGGCAACTTTGGGATTGGAACTTACTGCGATTGGTCATGGAAGTAAGTATACTGAAGGTAAACAAATGTATTTCACTGTTAAAGGCTCTGTGCCAGTTCCTCTTAAAGATTACTAACCATTGTGAATTATTCTCTGATTATGTTCATCACTGTACAGTCAGTTACATCTTGAAGCAATGGAGACAATATGCTGTGCATTACTTAAAAGCAAACAAAAGAAGCTGTTGATCCTGTCCAACAGACCAATCCAAAACTAGGAAACATAAACACACTGAATGCTTTGATCAAGAGCACCTTGATGAGAGCCAGGAAGTACATCACCTAGGCTTTGGAATTTATCGATACATTCCGAGATTTTTGTTGCAGACTATTTAATAAAATCAAAAAATCTATGTTTTTCTCCACTTGCTCTGGAATATTTTTTGCCCGAATGAGCTTCCGCAGCCCTCACCTTCCCCCTTATATCCTTAGCAGAGATCCACAAGCAAAACATGGCAAGTGCTAATGCTAACGAGAGCGAGACGTTTGTTCCACAGAAAAGAAAATTGCGTAAGTATTGCCTCCCAGAGGAAGCTCTTATACTAGTTCTTTGAAAATTATTGCATAAAAAGTACAATTTACATCTGGTCTAAAAAGAACAACATTATACAAATTAGAATTTTGCTAAGAGTAAGATGCAGTGTAGGCAGTGTCATTTCAAACTATTCATTCATCTATTTTCTACGGCTTGTCCCTTACGGGGACGTGGGGGGTGCTGGAGCCTATCTCAGCTGCATTTGGGCGGTAGGCGGGGTACACCCTGGACAAGTCGCCACCTCATCACAGGGCCAACACAAATAGACAGACAACATTCACACTCACATTCACACACTAGGGCCAATTTAGTTTTTATTTTTGATCAAATAAAAGCAAGGCTTGTTTTGAATTATATCTGTCATTTATATTTATTGGTTTCTTTAAAAAGCAGGGAAGAAAATCGGAAAAAATCGTGAATCGAATTTTTTGTGAAAAATATCGGATATTTTATTTTTAGACTATATATATCGCACAGGCTTAACATTCCAAAGTTTCTTACGAATTGAACTACCATTGCAAAAATACATTGTTGATTAAAACATTGTAGTCAACATCCATTCATCCATCTTCTTCCGCTTATCCGAGGTCGGGTCGCAGGGGCAGCAGCCTAAGCAGCCACTTCGTCCAGCTCTTCCCGGGGGATCCCGAGGCGTTCCCAGGCCAGCCGGGAGACATAGTCTTCCCAATGTGTCCTGGGTCTTCCCCGTGACCTCCTACCGGTCGGACATTCCCTAAACACCACCTTCGGGTGGCATCCTGACCAGATGCCCGAACCACCTCATCTGGCTCCTCTCGATGTGGAGGAGCAGCGGCTTTACTTTGAGCTCCACCCGGATGACAGAGCTTCTCACCCTATCTCTAAGGGAGAGCCCCGCCACCCAGCGGAGGAAACTCATTTCGGCCGCTTGTACCCGTGATCTTGTCCTTTCGGTCATAACCCAAAGCTCATGACCGTAGGTGAGGATGGGAACGTAGATCGACCGGTAAATTGAGAGCTTTGCCTTCCGGCTCAGCTCCTTCTTCACCACAACGGATCGATACAGCGTCTGCATTACTGAAGACGCCACACCGATCCGACGCTGATCGTACAGGGAGCGGCCCGCCACATCCCCAGAAATAAGAGAGCCCACCACAGATTCCCCAGGAACCGCTTCCTCATAGGAAAACGTGTTGGTGGGATTGAGGAGGTCTTCAAAGTATTCCCTCCACCGATCCACAACATCCGCAGTCGAGGTCAGCAGAACACCATCCTCACCATACACAGTGTTGACAGTGCACTGCTTCCCCTTCCTGAGGCGGCGGATGGTGGTCCAGAATCGCTTCGAAGCCGTCCGGAAGTCGTTTTCCATGGCTTCCCTGAACTCCTCCCATGTCCGAGTTTTTGCCTATGCGACCGCTGAAGCCGCACACCGCTTGGCCTGTCGGTACCTGTCCGCTGCCTCTGGAGTCCTATGAGCCAAAAGAACCCGATAGGACTCTTTCTTCAGCTTGACGGCATCGCTCGCCGCCGGTGTCCACCAACGGGTTCTAGGATTACCGCCTTGACAGGCACCAACTACCTTGCGGCCACAGCTCCAATCAGCCGCCTCGACAATAGAGGTGCGGAACATGGTCCACTCGGACTCAATGTCCAGCACCTCCCTTGTGACATGTTCAAAGTTCTTCCAGAGGTGGGAATTAAAACTCTCTCTGACAGGAGACTCTGCCAGACGTTCCTAGCAGACCCTCACAATGCGTTTGGGCCTGCCAGGTTTGTCCGGCATCCTCCCCCACCATCGCAGCCAACTCACCCCCAGGTGGTGATCGGTAGAAAGCTCCGCCCCTCTCTTCACCAGAGTGTCCAAAACATGAGGCCGCAATTCCGATGACACAACTTCAAAGTCGATCATGGACCTGCGGCCTAGGGTGTCCTGGTGCCAAGTGCACATATGGACACCCTTATGTTTGAACATGGTGTTTGTTATGGACAATCTGTGACGAGCACAAAAGTCCAATAACAAAACACCACTCGGGTTCAGATCCGGGCGGCCATTCTTCCCAATCACGCCTCTCCAGGTTTCACTGTCGTTGCCAACGTGAGCGTTGATGTCCCCCAGTAGGACAAGGAAATCACCGTCCGTAAGCACACACAACATTTAGGACCCGTCCCCCCACCCGAAGGCGGAGGGAAGCTACCCTCTCGTCCACTGGGTTGAACGCCAACGTGCAGGCTTTGAGCCGGGGGGCAACAAGAATTGCTACCCCAGCCCGTCGCCTCTCACTGCGTGCAACGCCAGTGTGGAAGAGGGTCCAGCCCCTCTCGAGAGAACTGGTTCCAGAGCCCTTGCTGTGCATTGAAGTGAGTCCGACTATATCCAGCCGGAACTTCTCCACCTCGCGCACTAGCTCAGGCTCCTTCCCCCCCAGCGAGGTGACATTCCACGTCACAAGAGCTAGATTATGTAGCAGAGGATCGGGCCGCCAAGTGCCCTGCCTTCGGCTTCCGCCCAGCTCACAACGCACCCGACCTCTATGGCCCCTTCCGTGAGTGGGGGGACCCACGTTGCCTCTTCGGGTTGTGACCGGCCGGGCCCCATGGGGACAGGCCCGGCCACCAGACGCTCGCCATCGTGCCTCAACTCCAGACCGGCTCCAGAGGGGGGCCCCGTTGACCTGCGACCGAGCCAGGGAAATTAGAGTCTTGGTTCTTGCATTCCCATAGAAGTCTTCGAGTAGTCAACATCCCATCCTTAAAACCGATGTAAACAGAACAATTACACTACTATATTTCAAAGAAAACATCCACTATTAATGCAGCGCTATGAACTTAGTGTGCATGCATATCAAAAATGGCCCATTAAAAAAGGCTTCTCTTTAAGAAGGGGAACCGGAGGGTGTGTTCCAACTATCGTGGGATCACACTCCTCAGCCTTCCCGGTAAGGTCTATTCAGGTGTACTGGAGAGGAAGCTACGCCGGATAGTCGAACCTCGGATTCAGGAAGAACAGTGTGGTTTTCGTCCTGGTCGTGGAACGGTGGACCAGCTCTATATTCTCGGCAGGGTCCTTGAGGGTGCTTGGGAGTTTGCCCAACCAGTCTACATGTGCTTTGTGGACTTGGTGAAGGCATTCGACCGTGTCCCTCGGGAAGTCCTGTGGGGAGTGCTCAGAGAGTATGGGGTATCGGACTGTCCGATTGTGGCGGTCCGCTCCCTGTACGATCAGTGTCAGTGTTTGGTCCGTATTGCCGGCAGTAAGTCGGACACGTTTCCAGTGAGGGTTGGACTCCGCCAAGGCCTTTTGGCCTTGAAAACATACAACAGAATTTGCTAATTGTTTTATGAATAAATGTGGTTTTGAAGCAGTTGTATTTGAGATTTATATACCATTACAATATATAGTGTATAAGACAACACTGAAATATACATCTCATGAGCCAGCTGACATTTTCCATCTATGCGCTCAAGCCTAGAGCGTTGCCTCTCTCAACGTTCTCAGTTGTAATTAATTGAGAGAATCAGGGCAATTAAGTTTGAGGCTAATTAATAGAGGCATAGCATTACATTTATTCAGGTTTTTTGGTACGATGCAGTAAAATATTCATTCACACTGTTCAAACTGTTGCACATGTCTGTATTGTTGCAATAGACAAAAAAAACCTAAACTGTCAATCTGAGTGGTCCAAAATGCGGCCCAGGCGCCATTTTCGGCCATAGCTTGTGATTTATTGGCTCTGGGAGCTAGGAATGTTCTAGAAACAAATTGAATTCTTTATTAGTGAAATATTACACTAATCTGTTTTTTTTTTAATTACATATAAAACAAAATTAAGATGTCTAAGTTGTGATCTACAATAGATTGGTATTAGCATCTGTATTGTATAAAATGCATCAAGTTGACGCCCCATGTCATTTAATGTTTCTGTATGCTATGTATTTTTCATTGGAAAATGTTTTATATTGGAGAAATATATATGCCAGCAGTTTTTAGTGTTCCCTTTTAAAAAATGATTCAAGCTGTTCACAGGGAATCTGTGCAGTTTTATGTTTTGCAAGTTGTTCCTTCCCTGTACCAAAAATAAACTGAACCAATCGAATTTTAATCACGATCATGATTTTGGCTGTCACCTTTAAATGAGGGTGAATGTCGGCAATATTAACATTTAAAAAGAAAGCTGCGCTGCATATCTAATCATGCACTTTCATAGTCGCAAAGGCTGAGGAGCAACAGCGGCACCGCCAATGGCGGGGGCCTTTGTGTATGCGCACAGAGCTCCATGACCACGCAGACCACCTTGCCGATTGGCATTAACAACATGCTGTAGCCGGTCGCCCTGTTTCATTCACTTTATTTCACTTACGTGACGTCCTCGGCATGCGTCAAAGGCCACACCACTGCTATTAAACGTAGACAGGTGTGGACGCCGGCACAACACGGTGCTTTGGGTGTCTCTGTGGAGTCCCACTCGCAGGACACTTTTTTGTTGAGTGCAGAACATGCCTCCCCATTGGATTTCCCTTCCTCCGCGGATGAATCCAGGGAATGCGAAAATGTAATTGCACATTGAAAGACGTGACAACAACAATGCTATATTTTTGTATTATTGAGTTTGAGTTTATTTCGAACATGCAAGCATACAACATGATACATCACAATTTCCAGTTTCTCTTTTCAACATGTTCGAAAAGGAGTAGGAAGAAGCAGAGCTTTTTTAATCCTACCCCTTTTCTTTACATAACAGTTGCAAAACTTTTTGTTCACTTCCTGTTCACAATTTTTTCACAATAAACTCCATAAGTAATCACAATAAAAATAAATAAATAAATAATAGTAAGAATTTAATAATAATAATTGGTGAAGTAAGTCATATTTCATATGATGAGATAAGTAAGATTACTTTAAGAATGAATGAATGGATGGATGAAATAAATTGAGAATGTTTGTCATGGTTCTTCTTCTTTGTACTTTGTAAACACTTTAAGTTTGAAGAGTTTCTTGAAGTGTATCATATTAGTACATTGTTTGATTGCTTTGCTTAATCCATTCCATAATTTAATTCCACATACTGATATACTGAAGGTCTTAAGTGTTGTACGTGCAAACAAATGTTTTAAATTACGTTTTTCTCTAAGATTATATTTCTCCTCTTTTGTTGAGAAGAATTGTTGTATATTCTTGGGTAGCAGGTTATAGTTTGCTTTGTGCATAATTTTAGCTGTTTGCAAATTCACTATGTTGTGGAATTTGAGTATTTTTGATTCAATAAATAAAGGGTTTGTATGTTCTCTATATCCAACATTATGTATTATTCTAACTGATCTTTTTTGTAACACCGTTAATGAATGAAGTGTACTTTTGTAATTATTTCCCCATATTTCTACACAGTAGCTCAGATATGGTAACACTAGTGAGCAGTAGAGAATATGAAGGGATTTTTGGTCTAGAACATGTTTTGCTTTATTCATTATTGACGTGTTTCTTGCAACTTTATGTTGTATATTTTTTACGTGAGATTTCCAGTTCAATTTATCATCAATCATTATACCTAGAAATTTGGTTTCATTTACTCTTTCAATTTCTATTCCGTCTATTTGTATTTGTGTTTGACTTTCTCTTCTACTGTTACCAAATAGCATTATTTTAGTTTTACTAAGATTCAACGATAGTCTGTTTTCGTCAAACCATCTTTTTAATTTGTTAATTTCTTCTGTTATTATTTGTTTTTTAATTTGTTAATTTCTTCTGTTATTATTTGTATTATCTCCTGTGTGTTCTCTCCTGAACAAAACGCTGTTGTATCATCCGCAAATAATACTAACTTTAAATCTTTTGTAACTTTACAAATGTCATTTATATAGAGATTGAATAATTTAGGTCCTAGTATTGATCCCTGAGGTACACCACAGGATATATTTAGCGTTGTAGACGTGTGTTCGCCTAGCTTCACGTATTGTTTCCTGTTCGTTAGATAACTTCTTATCCAGTTTAAGACTAACCCTCTGATGCCATATCGTTCTAGTTTTATGATTAAAATATTGTGATTAATTGTGTCAAATGCTTTAGTTAGATCCATAAAAACCGCTGCCGCACATTTTTTACCATCTATTGCATTGGTAATTTATTCTGTAATTTCAATTAAAGCCATTGAAGTTGAAACATTAGCTCTGTATCCATATTGGTTCTCTTCGAGTATTCTATTTTTATTTATGAAACTTTCTAATCTGTTATTGAACAGTTTTTCAATGATTTTAGAAAATTGTGGAAGTAGAGAAACAGGTCTCTAATTTGTAAATTGGTGTTTGTCTCCAGTCTTATAAATTGGTGCAACTTTAGCTATTTTCATTTTGTTTGGAAATGTACCTGTTTGAAATGATAAGTTACTAATATACATTAATGGTCCTGAGATCTCTTCAATAACCTTTTTTATCGTTTCCATATCAATTCCGTTACAATCAGTTGAAGTCTTAGATTTACATTTTTTTGCGATTGTAACTATTTCCTCCTGTGTCACATTACTGAGGAACATGGAGTTGGGATTTCGCTCTATGGTATCATTATAGTCCTCAATTGGAACTGGGTCTGGAATCCTTTCTTCCAATTTTGGTCCAATATTTACAAAATAATTATTGAAGCTTTCAACTACTTCCTTTATGTTGTCATTTTTTTTATTTTCATCTAAGAAGTATTGAGGGTAGTCCTTCTTAGTTCCATTTTTAATAATGCTATTGAGGATGCCCCATGTTGCTCTCATATTTTTGTTCCTGTCCAATAATTCACTGTAATATTCTTTTCTACATGATCGTAGTATGTCTGTTAACTTGTTATACTTTTTGTACTTAATTTCTGCCTCTATAGTTCTTTGTGCTATACATTTTCTATATAGTGTATTCTTCTTCTTACAAGCATTTTTTAATCCTTTTGTCATCCATGGTTGATTATTCTTTATGAACTTGTTTAAGAAATGTTCATATGCTTCATCAACCTCTTTTTCATTGTACACATTGTCCCAATCTTGCTTTTGTAGCTCAATTTTGAAGGCAGTCATCCTCTTCTCTGTGCATAGTCTTCGAAATGTCCTTTTGTCTTCCATGTTCTTCTTGTAGTTTCCATCATATATTGTAAAAACTGGCAGATGATCACTAACGTCGGTTATAAGTAGACCACTTGTAGTGTTATTATCAAAATCATTGGTAAAAATATTATCAATAAGCGTGGCACAGTGTCCTGTGATTCTGCTTGGCTTTGTGATTTTAGGATATAGACTGATGCTGTACATTGTATCAATGAAGTCATCAATAGACTTTTGCTTGTTGGGGTTCAATAAGTCAATATTAAAGTCACCACATAAGAACATTATTCTTTGACCATTGTCCATGTAAGTTGCCCTGATCCATTCTTCAAATGTTTCTATACTTGACTTAGGTGATCTATATATACAACTGATGAATATGTTTTTGCTTTTTTCCTGACATATTTCAATGGTTATACATTCTAAGATATTATCTATAGCAAATGACATGTTTTTTACCACTTTGTAGTTCAGGTTCTTCATCACGTACACAGCTACTCCTCCTCCATTTTTGTTGGTTCTGTTGATGTAGTTTAGCTCATATCCCTCCAGATCAAAATCTATTCCTTTTTTTATCATCAATCCATGTTTCTGTGACAGCAATCACTTTGAAGGATTCGTTGATGTGTTCCAAAAAGTTCTTAATGTTGTTGTAATTTGCATACAAGCTTCTACTATTAAAATGAATAATTGACCATTTGTTATCACATTCAATGTTGCTATTATATTGATCATCTGTATAATAAAAACAACTATTACTGATGTGGGAGAAAATTTTTTGTATCTGGATCTATATCATTTTCCAAATCCTGGTTTTTGTGATCTTTGTAGCAGAAATTTTTTAGTTCCATATTTTCTTGTTCAACAATCTTTGATGTTGTTTCAATAATCTCTATAAGTGTAGGTGAATGCAATCCTGAATCTAGGTCCTCTTGTTTAGTCGTCCCTTGGAACATAGTAGTGCCGATGCTGAATTTAGGTGCTTGTTTTCTGTCAGAGTCCATTATCATCGTTGTTGTGGTAGCTGTGTAAACTTTACAAATTGTCCAGGTCCTTGATGTCATGGACAACAATTACTCTTGCTTCTGGACTTCCATTCAGCTTGATGTAGATTTTACAGTTGGCGCTCCAAGTTCCCTGGATTTTTCCCTGCCTTCTCAAGTCGCGTGCTTTCTTGGCGATTCCAGCACTACGTTTTGTGAGATGCTCATTCATGTACACATTTGTTCCCTTCAGCTTTTTTCCCTGTCTCAGCAATGCCATTTTAGATTTTCTGTTTACGAGTTTCACGAGCACGACTGGAGTGGCGTTGTTTCTTCCGTTCAGTGGGATGCATGTTTCGATGGTATTAATGTCAATTTCAATTTATTTTGATTGCAGAAAGTTGACCACTTGCTGTTCTGCTGAGACCATATCCATTTCATCTGGTTCACCTTCATTATTCACAGCTTTCGCATAGGATCTTGGTTTAATTCAGTGCCCTGTCACAATGATATCATTCATTCGTTTATCCTGATCCATTTCATCTATGATGTTCCTCAGCATGTTGTTGTCTTCTTGAAGGATCTTCATTTGTTTGCTCATTTCAGTGGCTTCTTTATTTCTGGAGTTGTTCTCTTTTTTCATTTCTTTAATTTCTTCTTTCATTTCTTTCATATCCTCTTTCCATCCATCCGTCAATTCTTCCCATTTTTCTATCATTTCTTCTTTAAATTCCTGGAGTATTTTTTGTAGTATCCCTTCTTGAATCCCATCATGTCCTGTACCCAGCTTCAAATCAGTCTTTCCAGTCAATCCTTTAAAGGCCTACTGAAAGCCACTACTACCGACCACGCAGTCTGATAGTTTATATATCAATGATGAAATCTTAACATTGCAACACATGCCAATACGGCCGGGTTAATTTATAAAGTGACATTTTAAAATTCCCGGGAAATATCCGGCTGAAACATCGCGGTATGATGACGTATGCGCGTGACGAAGTCCGAGTAACGGAAGTTATGGTACCCCGTAGAATCCTATACAAAAAGCTCTGTTTTCATTTCATAATTCCACAGTATTCTGGACATCTTTTGCAATTTTTTTAATGAACAATGAAGGCTGCAAAGAAGACAGTTGTAGGTGGGATCAGTGTATTAGCAGCGGACTACAGCAACACAACCAGGAGGACTTTGTTGGAGCGCTAGCCGCGCTAGCCGCGCTAGCCGCGCTAGCCGCGCTAGCCGCGCTAGCCGCCGACTTCACCTTGACTTCCTACGTCTCCGGGCCGCTAAACGCATCGGGTGAAGTCCTTCGTCCTTCTACCGATCGCTGGAACGCAGGTGAGCACGGGTGTTGATGAGCAAATGAGGGCTGGCTGGCGTAGGTGGAGAGCTAATGTTTTTAGCATAGCTCTGTGCAGTCCGGTTGCTAAGTTAGCTTCAATGGCGTCGTTAGCACAGCATTGTTAACCTTCGCCAGCCTGGAAAGCATTAACCGTGTATTTACATGTCCACGGTTTAATAGTATTGTTGATTTTCTATCTATACTTCCAGTCAGGGGTTTATTTCTTTTGTTTCTATATGCAGTTAAAGCAATATGCTATCACGTTAGCTCGTAGCTAAAGCATTTCGCCGATGTATTGTCGTGGAGATAAAAGGCACTGAATGTCCATTTCGCGTTCTCGACTCTCATTTTCAAGAGGATATAGTATCCGAGGTGGTTTAAAATACAAATCTGTGATCTACAATAGAAAAAGGAGAGTGTGGAATCCAATGAGCCAGCTTGTACCTAAGTTACGGTCAGAGCGAAAAAAGATACGTCCATCGCTGCCTCTCAAGTCATTCACTGTAACGTTCCTCATTTACGAATCTTTCATCCTCGCTCAAATTAATGGGGTAATCATCACTTTCTCGGTCCGAATCTCTCTCGCTCCATTGTAAACAACGGGGAATTGTGAGGAATCCTAGCTCCTGTGACGTCACGCTACTTCCGGTACAGGCAAGGGTTTTTTTTTATCAGCGAGCAAAAGTTGCGAACTTTATCGTCGATTTTCTCTACTAAATCCTTTCAGCAAAAATATGGCAATATCGCGAAATGATCAAGTATGACACATAGAATGGATCTGCTATTCCCGTTTAAATAAATAAAAAATCATTTCAGTAGGCCTTTAACTTTTGGCATCGCGGCAGTCACTGACGTCAGCGCCTCTTATGTCTTAAGGGCAGTTACTTCTTTAGCGACTTGCGGCACTTTTAACTTGTTTTTTCAACAATTTCGTACCTTGCGCCATTCAGAGATCAATTTGAGGTGTCAGCCTGTCAACTTATATCACTCTGCGACATCGGGATCACTTTAAAACAGCTGTAAACTCGCCGTAGCTTTTGGTTGCTAGACAACCGCTTTGAACTGCGGGAGGCGCCTTTGGCTTGAGGCTAACGGCTCTTCCACTCGCCTTATTTCAGCGTATCAGTGCCTCTCAACTGACCAAAATCAGATCGAAGATGCCAGGCGACTCTTCTGTGGCTGTGGTCGCAAATCAGTGGTCAAAATCTTCAGACTTAACAAAAACTCCGGTAGCAGAAGCGGAGCTTTTTTTCTTTGCGTCCTTTCTCATTGACAGGAAGTGATGTACATTATTGTCACGGTCTGTGTGACAGTTTTTGAGTTTTATGTTGTTTATCCTTTGTTTTTAGTGTCTTTCTGTCTAGCACACTTTTGTTCTTGTTTTGTTCTGCAGTGACTTCACTCATTCTCTTGAGTGCTATTCTCCTCACATGTACCTGGGTTGGCAATTAGGAAGGTTTATATACCAGTTTCATTTTTGCATGTGTTACCTCGCTGCTGCTATGTGCCTTGCACGAGTCCTTTTTTTCCATTCTACTTAAATAATTAAACATTATTACCTGCACGCTGGTTTTTGTCTTTTCATCCTAGGGTCACCATGCTGCGCCGTGTCAATTTTGTCATTTAATAGACAGATACTTTGTCCATCTCCAAAAGGAAATTACATTTCTAGCAGCTTTACAAGGTTATGGAGTAGGGATGTCCGATAATGGCTTTTTGCCGATATCCGATATTCCGATATTGTCCAACTCTTTAATTACCGATACCGATATCAACCGATATATGCAGTCGTGGAATTAACACATTATTATGCCTAATTTGGACAACCATGTATGGTGAAGATAAGGTACTTTTTAAAAAAAATAAAAAAATAAGATAACTAAATTAAAACATTTTCTTGAATAAAAAAGAAAGTAAAACAATATAAAAACAGTTACATAGAAACTAGTAATTAATGAAAATGAGTAAAATTAACTGTTAAAGGTTAGTACTATTAGTGGAGCAGCAGCACGCACAATCATGTGTGCTTACAGACTGTATCCCTTGCAGACTGTATTGATATATATTGATGTTGCTGGTTACTGGGGTTCAATTCCCACCTTCTACCTTCCTAGTCACGTCCGTTGTGTCCTTGGGCAAGACACTTCACCCTTTGCCTCTGATGGCTGCTGGTTAGCGCCTTGCATGGCAGCTCCCGCCATCAGTGTGTGAATGTGTGTGTGAATGGGTAAATGTGGAAATACTGTCAAAGCGCTTTGAGTACCTTGAAGGTAGAAAAGCGCTATACAAGTATAACCCATTTATCATTTATATATAATGTAGGAACCAGAATATTGATAACAGAAAGAAATGGGGGGAGGGAGGTTTTTTGGGTTGGTGCACTAATTGTAAGTGTATCTTGTGTTTTTTATGTTGATTTAATTAAAAAAACAAAACAAAAAAAAAAAAAAACGATACAGATAATAAAAAAAACAATACCGATAATTTCCGATATTACATTTTAACGCATTTATCGGCCGATAATATCGGCAGGCCGATATTATCGGACATCCCCATTAAGGAGCAAAGGTAACTAAAATATAAAAAATGGCATAATAAACAAAAAAATATTACCCATGACGGGCAAGCTCTGTGAAAACGCTAAGCAATAAGATAAATTAAAATACGGATAAAATACAGTGACACAGTTCCGGTTTCATGGTGCAATAGAGCAAAATGTGAATGTGCATGAGGACAAAAGTAGAGTGTGCAGGTTGTGTAAAATGACACAGGTAGTAGGAAAAAAATCCCGCCATGAGTTTGTTTTTATTTATTTCTCGTGGAGGTGTTAAAAATCCGAATGGCGTCATGGGGGAACAATCTGCTCAGTCTGTCAGTGCAACAGTACAGTGAGAGCAATCTGTCACTGAAACTGCTTCTTTGTCTGATGGTGCTGTGCAGTGGGTGATGTGGATTGCTTATGATGGACTGGAGGTTTTTCCGTGTTCTATGTACATGTTTCATACTAAATGTATGATAGGTTCGAGCGGGGTTGTCCAATTGATGACGCGTGGGTAGGGGATGCAACGATAAACAGTGTTAACGAAAACTGCGGTAAAACTCTGCGGTTAACATTACTGTTTTGAATTATAATGATCGAAAAAACGCACCTTGACAAACTCACGGACTGACTGGCGCTAGCTCGGTAACATGAACAGATGAGACATTAACATACAAACCCCGTTTCCAAATGAGTTGGGAAATTGTGTTGGATGTAAATATAAACGGAATACAATGATTTGCAAATCCTTTTCAACCCATATTCAATTGAATGCACTACAAAGACAAGATATTTGATGTTCAAACTCATAAACTATTTTTTTTTGCAAAAAATAATTAACTTAGAATTTCATGGCTGCAACACGTGCCAAAGTAGTTGGGAAAGGGCATGTTCACCACTGTGTTACATGGCCTTTCCTTTTAACAACACTCAGTAAACGTTTGGGGACTGAGGAGACACATTTTTTAAGCTTCTCAGGTGGAAGTCTTTCCCATTTTTGCTTGATGTACAGCTTAAGTTGTCCAACAGTCCGGGGGTCTCCGTTGTGGTATTTTAGGCTTCATAATGCGCCACACATTTTCAATGGGAGACAGGTCTGGACTACAGGCAGGCCAGTCTAGTACCCGCACTCTTTTACAATGAAGCCACATTGATGTAACACGTGGCTTGGCATTGTCTTGCTGAAATAAGCAGGGGCGTCCATGGTAACGTTGCTTGGATGGCAACATATTTTGCTCCAAAACCTGTATGTACCTTTCAGCATTAATGGCGCCTTCACAGATGTGCAAGTTACCCATGTCTTGGGCACTAATACACCCCATACCATCACAGATGCTGGCTTTTCAACTTTGCGCCTATAACAATCCGGATGGTTCTTTTCCTCTTTGGTCCGGAGGACATGACGTCCACAGTTTCCAAAAAAAATTTGAAATGTGGACTCATCAGACCACAGAACACTCTTCCACTTTGTATGAGTCCATCTTAGATGAGCTCAGGCCCAGCGAAGCCGGCGGCATTTCTGGGTGTTGTTGATAAACGGTTTTCGCCTTGCATAGGAGAGTTTTAACTTGCACTTACAGATGTAGCGACCAACTGTAGTTACTGACAGTGGGTTTCTGAAGTGTTCCTGAGCCCATGTGGTGATATCCTTTACACACTGATGTCGCTTGTTGATGCAGTACAGCCTGAGGGATCGAAGGTCACAGGCTTAGCTGCTTACGTGCAGTGATTTATCCAGATTCTCTGAACCCTTTGATGATATTACGGACCGTAGATGGTGAAATCCCTAAATTCCTTGCAATAGCTGGTTGACAAAGGTTTTTCTTAAACTGTTCAACAATTTGCTCACGCATTTGTTGACAAAGTGGTGACCCTCGCCCCATCCTTGTTTGTGAATGACTGAGCATTTCATGGAATCTACTTTTATACCCAATCATGGCACTCACCTGTTCCCAATTTGCCTGTTCACCTGTGGGATGTTCCAAATAAGTGTTTGATGAGCATTCCTCAACTTTATCAGTATTTATTGCCACCTTTCCCAACTTCTTTGTCACGTGTTGCTGGCATCAAATTCTAAAGTTAATGATTTGCAAAAAAAAAAAATGTTTATCAGTTTGAACATCAAATATGTTGTCTTTGTAGCATATTCAACTGAATATGGGTTGAAAATTATTTGCAAATCATTGTATTCCGTTTATATTTACATCTAACACAATTTCCCAACTAATATGGAAACGGGGTTTGTATTTCCCCATTAAACATTATTGTCTAAGCAACTAAAGTTACAATCTGATCACAACCATGTATGCATTCAGAAATCCTAGATTCAATTAAATACAGAGATAGAAAATACTGAGAAGTGAAAGGTGTTTAAAAAATTGAGCGCCATATATAAACACAAGGCCACCAGCCAGGACAAAATTCCTGCTGGATTTCTCAGAGACTCAGCCACCGCTATTGTTCCAATCATTACCCACATTATTAACTTTAAAAACATCTTTACCTTATCTATAAAACAGGGCAGGTCCCTCAGGATGTCAAACCAGTAAACACTCTGCACAAAAAAGGTTGCAAACCAATTCAAATCAACAAAACAAATTGGGTTGATACATAGGATCGCCCAGCTGGTGGGTAGAGAGATACACTGAAAACCCCACTTTGACTTTGAAGTTCATGTTTGGTAGCGTGACGCCTCAAAGGCTCTAGATAACAAACTCCAGACGGCCCAAAACAAACTGATTACGCTACTCAACCTTCCATACCGGGCTCACCTTTCCGCCAAACATTTTCTTAGCGTGGGGTGGCTCTTGGTAGCCGACAGAGTACAGCTTCTTGCAAGGGGCCTGGTGTACAAGATACACTATACCATTAAAATGCCATATACCTCTCGAGATACTGCCAAAACGTAAAATATGTTCACCACTACAATACTAGAGCTAATTCTGCAAATCACGTTCAATCCAGATTTGACACCAAAAAAGGTTCTTAATCCGTTTGCCTGCTATACCACCAAAATGTGTAACTCCCTACCAATAAAGGATAAAGGAGTCATAAAGGAGTGTAAATTCCATCAAAGCCGCTTTGAAAAGCCACCTCCAGGCGGCTGTAACTCGTAACTGGGATTAGACAAAGCCTTTTATATTTTTTTTAATCTTTATTTTTATTTTCTTGCAGTATTTTTGTTTTTTGAATGCTACTTTCTGCATAGTATTGTGTGCTGTCTGTATGTTTTTCAATGTTATGAGTTAAAAAAGGACTTCAAATGAAGTAATTTCTTTACAGTTAACCTTGTACCAGTGAATCTGTACTGCCATAACACTGGACCCTTTCCTATGAAAACTTAATAAATTATTTAATCAATCAATTAATCAACTGTGCACAATGAACCTTCAAGCTGTGCTTTTTTAGCACATAGTGATTGTTCTATACTCAGAGGCGTACAAGATGGAGTCTTTACAATGCATTAAAGGACTGCTGAACAGAGTAGGAAGTCACAACGCCTACCAGAACACTATCAGTGAACATGCAAAATTGTGGACTGTCTAAAAGTGTGTCTATTTATTTTAGTTATTAAAATATTTGGTCAAATGATTTCAGTGTGCGTATAAGTAAAAAAACCAAAACCAGTGAAGTTGGCACGTTGTGTAATTCGTAGATAAAAACAGAATACAATGATTTGCAAATTCAATTAAATAGACTGCAAAGACAAGATATTTATTGTTCAAACTGAGAAACATTTTTTTTTTGCAAATAATCATTACTTAGAATTTAATGGCAACAACACATTGCAAAAAAGTTAGCACGCAGGCATTTTTACCACTGTGTTACATGGCCTTTCCTTTTAACAACACTCAGTTAACGTTTGGGAACTGAGGAGACCAATTTTTGAAGCTTTTCAGGTGGAATTATTTCCCATTCTTGCTTGATGTACAGCTTAAGTTGTTCAACAGTCTCTGTTGTGGTATTTTAGGCTTAATACTGCGCCACACATGGGGGGTGTATATTGTAGCATCCCGGAGGAGTTAGTGCTGCAAGGGGTTCTGGGTATTTGTTCTGTTGTGTTTATGTTGTGTTATGGTGCAGATGTTGTCCCGAAATGTGTTTGTCATTCTTGTTTGGTGTGGGTTCACAGTGTGGCGCATATTTGTAACAGTGTCAAAGTTGTTTATACGGCCACCCTCAGTGTGACCTGTATGGCTGTTGACCAAGTATGCCTTGCATTCACTTGTGTGTGTGAAAAGCCGTAGTTATGTGACTGGGCCGGCACGCAAAGGCAGTGCCTTTAAGGTTTATTGGCGCTCTGTACTTCTCCCTACGTCTGTGTACACAGCGGCGTTTTAAAAAGTCATACATTTGACTTTTTGAAACCAATACAGATAATTTTGAAACCGATACCGATAATTTCCGGTATTACATTTTTTTATTTTTTTTATTATATATATTTTTATTTTATTACATTTACGGGCCGTTAATATCGGCAGTCCGATATTATCGGACATCTCTACTTTAGATGATATTATGGACCTTAGATGTTGAAATCCCTGAATTCCTTGCTCATTGAGAAATGTTGTTCTTAAATTGTTTGACAATTTGCTAACGCATTTGTTCACAAAGTGGTGACCCTCGCCCAATCCTTGTTTGTGAATGACTGACCATTTCATGGAAGCTGCTTTTCAGTGGCGTGCGGTGAGGTTCATGTCAGGTGAGGCACTGACTTCATCACAGTCAGATTTACAAACATATGAACCCTAAAGAGCATTTTATTCACCATTTGATTGGCGGCAGTTAACGGGTTATGTTTAAAAGCTCATACCAGCATTCTTCCCTGCTTGGCACTCCGCATCAAGGGTTGGAATTGGGGGTTAAGTCACCAAAAATTATTCCCAGGCACAGCGCCGCTGCTGCCCACTGCTCCCCTCACCTCCCAGGGGGTGAACAAGGGGATGGGTCAAATGCAGAGGACAAATTTCACCACAACTAGTGTGTGTGTGACAATCATTGGTATACTTAACTTTAACTTTACACTTACAAACTGTAGCACACAAAAAAGCACATTTAATTAAAAAAACGTTATTATGGTCTTACCTTTACTTATAAGTGCGGGAGCAGTGGTGTTCATGTTGGAAGAGTTGTGAATGAATGAAATATGAAATCCGCGCTGCAGTCTGCAGGTGTACCTAATGTTGTGTCCCTGTTCACGGCTCCTCCGGCGCGCCGCGCGAGCATTGTTGTTTTTGCACTTTTTGGCTCCTTGTTAAGTGACTTTTTTTGGGTGGATTCGGTCTTGCACGTGGAGGGTTTGGGTGTGGGCTTTGGTTGGTGTGGCGCTCCCGTCGGGCGGTGCATTCTGCGGCGGAGGTGCTTGGCACCAGGAGGCGGGGTTATGAGACGAGCCTCCAGTTTTATGATCGCTCAGCACAAGAAATACGTTACACACATACAGTTGTTGACAAAATGCACTGTACATTATATACCTCAGCTAACTAAACTATGGAAATGTATAATATAATTCATATAGCATTACGGTCTCACTTCACAGCAAGCCAGCAGTTAACCGAGTCATTGCGCACAATCCATGTTGAGGCACAAATCAGTGACGTGCCTCAACTGGCTGCTGATCACCGCACCGTCTCTTCTCAGTATTTGAACGGCAAATGTGAAAATAAAAATAAAAATAATCTAAAACTGGTGAAGTTAAATGGAAAATAACTTTAGTATAATCACTTGATACATATAACAATTTAATACATTTTTTTTCTTTTTACTTTTTTTTTTCTTTCCATGATGGCAGGTGAGTCCGTGCCTCCCCTGCCTCTAGTGACTGCACGCCACTGCTGCTTGTATACCCAATCATGGCCCTCACCTGTTCTTAATTAGCCTGTTCTCCTGTGGGATGTTCCAAATAAGTGTTTGATGAACATTCCTCAACTTTCTCAGTCTTGTTTGCCACTTTTGCCAGCTTTTTTTTAAACATGTTGCAGGCTACAAATTCCAAATGAGCTAATATTTGCAAAAAAATAAAGTTTTCCAGTTCAAACGTTAAGTATTGTCTTTGCAGTCAATTCAATTGAATATAGGTTGAAAAGGATTTGCAAATCATTGTATTTAGTTTTCATTTACACAACATGCCAACTTCACTGGTTTTGGGGTTTGTACTTGTTGAGCATATTAAAATGTACCACGATATAAATGATAACTGATAATTCTGGCCACAATAACCATGATGTGAAATGTTTATATCGTTACATTTTACGCATGGGCCACCCACCGAACATGTGTTTTTAATGGCCCCGAAAAAACCCATCAAAAATGGACAAAAAGAGCTAAAAGCATATATAACATGTTCAAACTACTAATAAACAAACCACAAATATGTGTCTTTAAATAAATAGACAAGGTTTATTTTGTCCTTTTATTAGTATCTATCAATACAAACTACATGATGACGTCGCATTCATGCCACCCCAAACAATCTTCCCACAGCAGGAAAATTGCTGACAATTGGAAAACATTATGTTTTACCCAACATAATGAATAATCAATATTGATTTAAAAAATTTTGATTATTATTTTGGCCATAATCGTGCAGCCTTACAAGGTACATACCAAACTATGATGATGGTGTACCGTAACACCCCTACTAACTCACCCTGTTACCGCAGGGTGCATTTTACAACCCCTTTGATATGACAACTTGTAGTTCACACAGCAGGCTGTCTGATACTGGAATTCACAAATTAACCCCCCAAAACACGAGCGTCTTTATTAATTCCATTATCATTATAGTACATCGGAAAATTTAGATGTTGCCATGAATCAGCAATGTCCAACATGCGGCTAACAGGTTTAATCCGGCCCACAAGATGAGTTTGCTAAGGGTAAATAAGCTGCATTTTCAAATTAAAGAAACTGCTGCTCTCAATGTGTCCACTGGATGTCGCAATAGCAATTCTGTTGGGCAAGCAAATGGTTTTTACTGAGGCCGAGCAAGCAAGAGTTACACAGTAAAGTGTGACTAACTTGAAGTGTTTTGTCAAGAGGATTATTTGTGATATGTACATTTTTCAGAATGTGCTTGTTCTATTTTGGGCAAAAGTAAAACAAAGAAAACAATCTGAAGTGGTCATATTTTTACGTTATTTTGCTAAGATTTTACAAGTCCGGCCTACGTGGGAATAGACTTTCCTTCATGCGACCCCTGAGTTAAAATGAGTTTGATACCCCTGCCATAAATTGTAGTTGTACATATGCCAACAGAAAGTATTTTATCCACACGGTTTGATTTTTTGAATATGATAGTTGAATTATAATAGTTTTTATGATGATTTTATTTTATGATTTTAATTAGAATTTTGATGACTTTTATGACTTTTTCCCCCTTCTTATAATTTTGACTTGCCTTGAGTACAAATTGAGCTCTATATATAAACATTCTGGTCACAATAACCATGATGTAAAATGTTTATATCGTTACATTTTACGCATGGGCCACCCACCGAACATGTTTTTAATGGTTTTAATGGTTTTAATGTTTTTAATGAACATGTGTGAATGTGAGTGTAACTATATGTCTGTCTATCTCCAGGGTGTACCCCGCCTTCCGCCCGAATGCAGCTGAGATAGGCTCCAGCACCCCCCGCGACCCCAAAAAAGGGACAAGCGGTAGAAAATGGAAGGATGGATGTTTTTTTGGTTGTCTTTTTTCCCCAAGATGGCGCCGCTATAGTGGCTGCTGTTGGCAGGAGCTCTGTGCTCTTGTGTCATCCTTTTGGGTTCCTGATGTTTCCCTCGTTTTCATGTGGGGTTTTTTTGCCTTTTGGTTCGGGACCCTTTGGGGCTGTGGGACAAGGGGTGCCACTTTCGTGACTTCTGCTGTGCTTTTTTGTGAACTTCTGGATCTGCCTCCCGGGAGCCTTTTGGCCATGGAGACCAGCTGCTGGGTCTCTGCCACACAAGAGTCAGTTTGGAGAGAATGGAGGAGGTGAAGATGAAGAGACAGGACAAGCTTCACAGTGTCTTGGCTGAATGAGCAGGTATCGGACACCTCGGTCTCCTTAGACGCATCCTCGCTCATCCATGCGGACTGGACACTGGCCGAGAGTTGGTGGGCGGCCGAGGGTTGAGTCGGCTCTCTTGGTTGCTTTGTTGGGTCTGCTCCTGTCTCTGGCCATGCTCCGCTTCACCCCAGCAGACGATGGCGTGGAACACCGCAGTGTATAGTTGTTTTGTTGTTGTTGTTTTACTTTTGTGGCTGTGTCTAGAAGTGGCTGGTTGCATCAGTTCTGCTCTTTTAATGTATTTAATGTCCTTTGTGTTCTTTGATGTTTCCCTCTTAAACATATGTTTATGTGTGCTATGGCTATTAGGTTTTTTTTTCTTTTTTTTTTTCCTTGGCCTCAGTCTGGATCCCCTCTCCAGGGCCCAGGCTTAGACTTAATATTCCCCCCCTCCCCACCCACCCTACCCTCCCTAGCGTTTACCTGCATCTCACTTTTTTTGTAAGGGGCGCCGGAAGTTGGCAGACCCGTCAGCAATCCTGTTCTGTCTCCCTGTAATGTTTGTCTGCTCTCGAATGGGATTGTGCTGAAAATCTTAATTTCCCCTCGGGGATTATTTAAGTATTTCTGATTCTGATTCTGATTCTGAACTTTCCTTGCCTTGCCTTGCCTAATAATGTACAGATTACTCAATTTGTAGTTCGACCAAATATTAGTGGAAGAACATGCCTTTTAATGCCACATTTGTGACAGGCAGACAGACAAGAAATGTAACAACCTGAAGTCACACAAAGCCTATCCATCCTGTTGAATGACCAGTTAGCTTGGTCAAAGGAGTTTCGCTGATCACACAAATATTCCTGCTAACAAGACAGTTTCAGAACAGATGGCCTCACAGCACACGGTTGTCAATAACATCAACATAATTGGGTAGCAACATCAGCATAGTGGCTCTAAAAATCATTAAATGTGCAGGTGAGAACATTCTGAAGAAAAGTGCATTCTTCTTACCCAATATGCACCCAAGACTGGGGTGCAATGCCAGTTCATACTTGCTCACATATCAAACGCGAATTCACTATAACCAACATGGATAGAAATACAGTAATGTAGGTGTACGTTGGCGGATAGACCTCAAGGACTAATTGCGGCAAAACAAGGTCACAGAAAAAAGCAGGATAAAAAATAGAGAGGATGGGCGAAAATGAGTAAGCCGAGACAACAGAAAAATGTGTAGCCCTCTAGACACCCTAATTGCACACTACTGTCACCTGCACTTCAAATGGTAAATGGTTTATACTTGTATAGCGCTTTTCTACCTTCAAGGTACTCAAAGGGCTTTGACACTATTTCCACATTCACACACACATTCACACTCTGATGGAGGGAGCTGCCATGCAAGGACCTAACCACGACCCATCAGGAGCAAGGGTGAAGTGTCTTGCTCAAGGACACAACGGACGTGACGAGGTTGGTAGAAGGTGGGGATCGAACCAGGAACCCTCAGGTTGCTGGCACGGCCACTCTCACAACTGCGCCACGCCGTCACCTCAAATGAAACTTGTCTTCTCTGTGTCATTGGATGTATAGGCCCAGGTTGAGGTCTCAAGTACTGTCAAGCTAAATTAAAAACATATACACAATCTTTACATTAACATAAACCATTGAGCATCACATCAAAGCATTCATTTAAAAAAAAATTGTGCTCTTTAGGAGGTTACAATTCAATGAATTAGCCACTGCGAGATCTGCAATGTGTTTGTCATATGGACTAAAATACTCAGTGTAAGGTTATCTGCGAAACTGCTGCTTTCAACTGTGCTCTTTCCTATTAACAATGAGCATCATAGTACAGAGAACAATGTATTTGGTACTGCTTGTACCTGTTTAGTAGTCCCAACATCACTCTTGCACTTGCTAAACTTTTTTTTACTAATGCAGTACAGCCTCATATCGCCTGTATCCCAAAGGTAACACTGCTATGCTGCGTTTTGACTTGTGTCTGCTTAAAGGCCTACTGAAACCCACTACTACCGACCACGCAGTCTGATAGTTTATATATCAATGATGAAATCTTAACATTGCAACACATGCCAATACGGCCGGGTTAGATTAGTAATGTGCAATTTTAAATTTCCCTTGAAATATCCTGCTGAAAACGTCTCGGTATGATGACGTTTGCGCGTGACGTCACGGATTGTAGCGGACATTTTGGGACACCATTGTGGCCAGCTATTAAGTCGTCTGTTTTCATCGCAAAATTCCACAGTATTCTGGACATCTGTGTTGGTGAATCTTTTGCAATTTGTTTAATGAACAATGGAGATAGCAAAGAAGAAAGCTGTAGGTGGGAAGCGGTGTATTAGCGGTCGGCTACAGCAACACAAACACGTAGCGGCTACGTCGTAGCCGGTGTTTCATTGTTTACATTTCCGAACGATGACAGTCAAGCTTTACCATTGGCCTGTGGAGAACTGGGACAACTGTTTTTGTCAAAAGTGGTTTGACAAAAACAGATTATCGTTGAATCTCAGTAAAACTAAGATAATGCTATTTGGTAACAGTAGAAGGGAAAGTCAAACACAAATACAAATAGATGGAGTACAAATTGAAAGAGTAAATTAAACTACATTTCTAGGTATAATGATTGATGATAAATTGAACTGGAAATCTCATGTAAAAAATATACAACATAAAGTAGCGAGAAACACATCAATAATGAATAAAGCAAAACATGTTCTAGACCAAAAATCACTTCATATTCTCTACTGCTCGCTAGTGTTACCATATCTGAGCTACTGTGTAGAAATATGGGGAATTGACTACAAAAGTACACTTCATTCACTAACGGTGTTCCAAAAAAGATCAGTTAGAATAATAATACATAATGTTGGATATAGAGAACATACAAACCCTTTATTTATTGAATCAAAAATACTCAAATTCCATGACATAGTGAATTTGCAAACAGCTAAAATTATGCACAAAGCAAACTATAACCTGCTACCCAAGAATATACAACAATTCTTCTCAAAAAAAAAGAGGAGAAATATAATCTTAGAGAAAAACGTAATTTAAAACATTTGTATGTACGTACAACACTTAAGAACTTCAGTATATCAGTATGTGGAATTAAATTATGGAATGGATTAAGCAAAGCAATCAAACAATGTACTAATATGATCCACTTCAAGAAACTCTTCAAACTTAAAGTGTTTACAAAGTACAAAGAAGAAGAACCATGACAAACATTCTCAATTTAGTTCATCCATCCATATTCATTCATTCTTAAAGTAATCTTACTTATCTCATCATATGAAATATGACTTACTTCACCAATTATTAAATTATTACTATTATTTATTTATTTATTTTATTGTGATTACTTATGGAGTTTATTGTGAATAAATTGTGAACAGGAAGTGAACAAAAAGTTTTAGCAACTGTTATGTAAAGAAAAGGGGTAGGATTAAATAAGCTATGCTTCTTCCTACTCCTTTTCGAACATGTTGAAAAGAGAAACTGGAAATTGTGATAGAGTATATATATGTCTTGTGTTTATTTACTGTTTTAGTCATTCCCAGCTGAATATCAGGTCCCACCCGCCTCTCACAGCATCTTCCCTATCTGAATCGCTTCCATTGCCCTCTAGTCCTTCACTCTCACTTTCCTCATCCACAAATCTTTCATCCTCGCTCAAATTAATGGGGAAATCGTCGCTTTCTCGGTCCGAATCGCTCTCGCTGCTTGTGGCCATAATTGTAAACAATGTGGAGATGTGAGAGATGTGAGGAGCTCCACAACCTGTGACGTCACGCTACTTCCAGTACAGGCAAGGCTTTTTTATCAGCGACCAAAAGTTGCAAACTTTATCGTCGATGTTCTCTACTAAATCCTTTCAGCAAAAATATGGCAATATCGCGAAATGATCAAGTATGACACATAGAATGGATCTGCTATCCCCGTTTTAATAAGAAAATCTCATTTCAGTAGGCCTTTAAACAGGGTATTAACATAATATACAGTGTAACCGAAAAAATTCACAGTGCTTCCCTTTTTCCACATTTTTTTATGTTAAAGCTGTATTCCAAAAGTGTAATACATTTGTTTTTGTTCTCAAACATTTTCAGACAATACCCCATAATCACAGTGTGATTTTATTTTATTTTTTAATTTAGCAATTGTATCAAAAATAAAAAGCTAAAAAAATCACATCTACATAAGTATTCGCAGTCTTTACTCAATACTTTGTTGATGCACCTTTGGCAGCAATTACAGCCTCAAGTCTTATTGAATACGACGCCACAAGCACGGCACACTTATCTTTGAGAAGTTTCACAGTTGTTTTTTTTATCCCAGTCCTCTGTTGTATATCTTATATATTTATTTTTTACTGAGGTTTCTAACCATCTGATGAAACCCGATGGTAAAAGTAGGGTACACAACTGAAATAGCAGCAGGTGCATCGGGACATAGAAAATTATGACTAACCAGCTAAAGGGACAAAAAGGCTGTTAACCACTATTTTACCCGTCTGACTATAAAACTGGTAACATTAATAACGTCGATCTTTAAAAAAAAAAAAATCAGATTACCATCTAAAAAGACCCCTCTAAATTATAACAAGAATATGTCTATTACAAATTCCAATTTTTTTTACTTCCCATTTAGGGCGCAGGTCAGATTGAGCTTTTAACAGCAATTTAAGTTCAACATGAACAATTTCTCCTAATTTGTTCATAAACTTTGTTGGATTGTATTGTAATGTGTGATTACGAGAGATTATTTTACATTGTGTTCCTTCTCATCAAGAATTCTGGAGCTAAAGTGGTACATCAATTTAAGAGTGCCCCGACAAGAGTGTTTTGAGAAAAGAGCGGTATCTCGGGTAATTGTTATGCTTTAACTAACAAGCAAATATTTGAGTTACAAGCTTCCCCGCCATTAGTTGGTATAGCAAATGTCACAGTGAACCCTGTAAGATCACCCCAAAACATCTGGTCTTACTCACTATCATAAGATAGAGATGGACATAAGTAACTTTGTTTTCCAACCATGGGAAGGAAGAGCCTTGGTGTGAAGAACAGTGCTTAGAAAAAGCAGATGATAGTCATTGAATCAAAAAAATTTATAATCAAAACCATGACAAAGCACGTTGACAACTTGGTGAAGCAATTTGAGTTATCACTGCTAGTCTGCACCATAAACAGATTAAGACTAACGCCAGCCAAGAGTGTTGAAATAATATCTATCCATTTATCCACTAAAATAAAGAAAAGCTGCTGATGGTGTGTTTGACAGAAGCAGCTGTAAGGAGATACGCTCTTCAAGGTAAATGCTATATTTTTATTATATTACCGTACTTACTAAACTAACTGTAGATGTTAGTTGTACATTCCATTGTATTGTTTTTATAGAATGTTTCTTAGCTGAAAGTTAGTTTTTATTTTTAAAAGTCATGTTAGACGTTAAAATTGTGCTGTTTTGGGGGGCCTAGCACTAAATAAATGCAATTAATTTCAATGGGAGACGTTTATTTGAGATACAAGTGTTTGGAGTTAGGAGATCCATTACAGAACCAACTTGTAAATTGAAGTACAGGATCACTGTAGATGAAATGTGGGTATTTGCTCAGAAGGTCTTGTCTGGCATATTTTGTTAACATGGTACATTCTTTTACATTGCAAAACCTTCAAATGTCAAAAGCCACAATGATTTCTTGTCCAGTAACCGGGCAAGAACATGGCATTGTCAGAGAACAATAAAGAACAATGTAATGTCGAATGAAACTGGCGAAAAAATAAACAGAGTTCAATACAAGATCCGGTTGTGTTGTAAAATATTGAGTACAAATCACAAACGTCTCCTCTGCTTAACATCACTGCCATCATCATACAGACTTCCTTACCCAAAAGTTGTTCTGAAAGAATGCCATCATCACTCAGTAGGCACTGACAGCGTTCTGTGGAGGAACAGAAAGAAGGTAGAACTGCATTACAGAGAAGTCAACCATAGCTCCATCTCATCTTGGGGCGGCGTGGCTCGGTTGGTAAAGCGGCCGTGCCAGCAACTTGAGGGTTCCAGGTTCGATGCCCGCTTCCTCCATCCTAGACACAGCCGTTGTGTCCATTGGCAAGACACTTTACCCACCTGCTCCCAATGCCCCCCACACTGGTTTAAATGTAACTTAGATAATGGGTTTCACTATGTAAAGCAATTTGAGTCACTAAAGAAAAAGGCTATATAAATATAATTCACTTCACATCTTCATTTTCTCATTTTTGTGATGAGACACGAGACACATTCAGTGTAGGAAGGGAGCTCCTGAGGAATGACAGATTTAGAAAAACTTCAGAAGAAAGCTCAGAGGATGGGGGGACCAAAGGAAGGAGGTCGGGGGAATGATCGGGGGAATGGTGGAGGACAGTTGGGGAAGATAAGGATTAACAATGACAGAAATAGGGAAGGAGATATTGCAGCATCCAAGAAGGTGATTGTGCATCTATAGATTTGATCATAGTATGATAATTATATGGTTCAAACATTAGTTGTCAATTGACCTGATTTAAATAATTGTATGATGATCCTTTTCTTAAGTTAATACCCTTTCTACACATAATGATATGTATATTTACAATGTCGTCTTTAAACTTTTTCAATCTTGTTTTGACACAGCTTGCATTTTTTTTTTTTGTCTCAATGTTTACACTTGAAATCACTACTAACCTACTACAGATCCGATGCTAGGTGTGGGGGACCTGGCCAGGTTCTGCCCTTTCACTGAAAGTAGGCCTGGGCGATGTACAAAACTCAAAACCAGTGAAGTTGGCACATTGTGCAAATCGTAAATAAAAACAGAATACAATGATTTGAAAATCCTTTTCAACCTATATTCAATTGAATACACTGCAAAGACAAGATACTTAACGTTCTAACTGGTAAACTTTGTGATTCTTTGCAAATAGTAGCTCATTTGGAATTTGATGCTTGCAACATGTTTCAAAAAAGCTGGCACAAGTGGCAAAAAAGACTGAGAAAGTTGAGGAATGCTCATCAAACACTTATTTGGAACGTACCACAGGTGAACAGGCTAATTGGGAACAGGTGGGTGCCATGATTGGGTGTAATACGGCGTGTAAATGGGATAAAACAAACAACATGTTTACTTGACCCACTTCCTGGGAAACTTATCAAGGAACCGTTTGTAATATTAGGACCATCAGTGCTAAATATTATAAACTTATCACTTTCCTCTGGCACTGTTCCCCTAGCATTAAAAAAGTGGTTATTCATCCTGTGCTCAAAAGACTTAACCTCGATCCTGACCTCAGGTAAACTACCGGCCGGTGTCCCACCTTCCGTTTATTTTGAAAATCCTCGAAAAAATTGTTGCACAGCAGCTAAATGAACACTTAGCGTCTAACAATCTCTGTGAACCCTTTCAATCGGGTTTTAGGTCAAATCACTCTACGGAGACCGCCCTCACAAAAATGACTAATGATCTATTGCTAACGATGGATGCTGATGAGTCATCCATGTTGCTGCTTCTTGATCTTAGCGCTGCTTTCGATACCGTCAATCATAATATTTTATTAGAGCGTATCAAAACACGTATTGGTATGTCAAACTTAGCCTAGTCTTGGTTTAACTCCTATCTTACTGACAGGATGCAGTGCGTCTCCCATAACAATGTGACCTCGGACTATGTTAAGGTAACGTGTGGAGTTCCCCGGGGTTCGGTTCTTGGCACTGCACTCTTTAGTATTTACATGCTGCCACTAGGCGACATCATACGCAAATACGGTGTTAGCTTTCAATGTTATGCCGATGACACCAAACTCTACATGCCCCTAAAGCTGACCAACACGCCGGATTGTAGTCAGCTGGAGGCGTGTCTTAATGAAATTAAACAATGGATGTCCGCTAACTTTTTGCAACTCAACGCTAAGAAAACGGAAATGCTGATTATCGGTCCTGCTAGACACCGACACCTATTTAATAATACCACCTTGGGGACGGCGTGGCGAAGTTGGTAGAGTGGCTGTGCCAGCAATCGGAGGGTTGCTGGTTACTGGGGTTCAATCCCCACCTTCTACCATCCTAGTCATGTCCGTTGTGTCCTTGGGCAAGACACTTCACCCTTGCTCCTGATGGCTGCTGGTTAGCGCCTTGCATGGCAGCTCCCGCCATCAGTGTGTGAATGGGTGAATGTGGAAATACTGTCAAAGCGCTTTGAGTACCTTGAAGGTAGAAAAGCGCTATACAAGTATAACCCATATATCGTTTATTATTTATTTAACATTTGACAACCAAACAATTACACAAGGCGACTCGGTAAAGAATCTGGGTATTATCTTCGACCCAACTCTCTCGTTTGAGTCACACATCAAGAGTGTTACTAAAACGGCCTTCTTTCATCTCCGTAATATCGCTAAAATTCGTTCCATTTTGTCCACTAGCGACGCTGAGATCGTTATTCATGCGTTCGTTATGTCTCGTCTCGATTACTGTAACGTATAATTTTCGGGTCTCCCTATGTCTACCATTAAAAGGGTTACCCACATATACGGTCCTCTCCAAGGTTTCTCATAGTCATTCACATTGACGTCCCACTGGGGTGAGTTTTCTTGACCGTATGTGGGCTCTGTACCGAGGATGTCGTTGTGGCTTGTACAGCCCTTTGAGACACTTGTGATTTAGGGCTATATAAATAAACATTGATTGATTGATTGATTGATTGATTGATTAAAAGATTACAGTTGGTACAAAATGCGGCTGCTAGACTTTTGACAAGAACAAGAAAGTTTGATCATATTACGCCTGTACTGGCTCACCTGCACTGGCTTCCTGTGCACTTAAGATGTGACTTTAAGGTTTAACTACTTACATATAAAATACTACACGGTCTAGCTCCATCCTACCTTGCTGATTGTATTGTATCATATGTCCCGGCAAGAAATCTGCGTTCAAAGAACTCCGGCTTATTAGTGATTCTAAGAGCCCAAAAAAAGTCTGCGGGCTATAGAACATTTTCTATTCGGGCTCCAGTACTATGGAATGCCCTCCCGGTAACAGTTAGAGATGCTACCTCAGTAGAAGCATTTAAGTCCCACCTTGAAACTCATTTGTATACTCTAGCCTTTAAATAGACCCCCTTTTAGACCAGTTGATCTGCCGTTTCTTTTCTGCTCTGCCCGCCTCTCCTTTGTGGAGGGGGGGAGGGCACAGATTCTGTGACCACAGATGATGCGCTAGCTGTCCAAAGTCGAGACCCAGGGTGGACCGCTCATCTGCGAATCAGTTGGGGACGTATCTGCGCTGCTGACCTGTCTCCGCTCAAGATGATCTCCTGCTGGCCCCACTATGTACTGGACTCTCACTATTATGTTAGATCCACTATGGACTGGACTCTCACAATATTATGCTAGATCCACTTGACGTCCATTGCACCGGTCGCCCATAGCGCTACCCCTGTTCTAGACGGGCTAACCGCTTCAGGGGTCATGGCAAATGTTGTAGCCTATTGTATAGGGATGATGTTTGATAAGAAATTATCGAGTTCGAGCCTATTGTCGAATCCTCCTATCGAACCGATTCCTTATCGATTCTCTTATCGAGTCCAGATAGGTTGTTGTATATGGAAAAAAACACTATTTGGTTTAACAAAAGCTCACTTTTATTATATAAGAAAACAATTTAATCTAATAAATAAATAAATATTGACTGTTACCCCCCTAAAAAAATAAAATAAAATAAATAAATATTGACTGTTGTTACCCAAAGTATATTAAGTGGGATTTTTCAGAAAAACAAATATATACAGTAACACAAAAACAACCTGTCTCTGTGATCACTATAGGTGTATAAATAATAATATAGTGTTAAATAAAATCGGTCCCTTGGGCACAAAACTGAAAATAATACAGCTCTCCAAAAAGTGCAATTCTGCTGCTATTTGACATAACTGTTTGTTATGATGCTTTGACATTTTTGCACTTTATTTCTTTATTGAAAGAAAATTCTATGAAGAGAAAAGTTATTTGCAAATGTGGTTACAATGCTAAAAAATGAAAAGTTAAAGCTAAAAAAAGAAATACACTTTGAGTTAACATTATTTCTTTATAGGGGGAAAGATGTTATGAGCTAGGGAATATAACAACTACACTACCCAGCATGCAACGGGAGTGACGAGCATGCGCGGTAGCCCCGAAAAGTGTTGTTGCATATCGTCACCCGGCAGCTAAGAATGAGCACGCTGTGAAAGTAAACGTCAAGAACTCAGCCAACACGCCTCGTCTGCACTATTTATAATCAGACAGACAACACATATACAGTGTGATTTTGTTTTGTTTACAAAGAAAGAAAAACAAAAGTTAAAAAAGGGAGATGGCATATATGTATGTGCTGCGGTTGCTTTAAGAACGTTGCGACAGCTGCCGTAAAGGAGGTGCGTTGCTAGCCTGGTTGCTATGTTTCCGGTTGGTCGTAAAAGTGTTCGTCATGTGTTTGTACCCTGCTCAAATCTCTCAGTAAAGTTATTCATTGGATTATACCTTTTGTTTTGAACTTTATTACACCTTGGAGCGCTTTTTCCCGTCCATTTTTTTCCTGCTTTCGCTATCTGCGCCTAATGACTGAGCTACGTGACGCCATTTCTTGTGATGTCTCACGGGGCATTTCTGGTCGGGACGGGATTCATTCCGAGGGATTCGAATAAAGAACCAACTCTTTTTCTTTACTATAGTGGTCTCGATAACGGGTACCGGTTCTCAAAAAGGGATTTGAGTCAGAGGACTCGGTTCTTTTCTTATCGAACAACCGGGAAAACCGGTTTCGAGTATCATCCCTACTATTGTAGCATAGTAATCACTTAGGTAGTCATTAAGAATTTTGTCAATTATGTAGAACTTATTCCAAATGAGGTGCACTACTTAGCTGCAACAAACAATTATGTTTTTTGCCTTCTAAAATACAGTAGTACTTCAACTTACGGGCTTAAACGGTTATATGACAAAGCTCTTAGCTCAAAACACTTGAATCTTAAATCAACGTCACCGATTGAAATTAATTTAAATCAATTTAATCGGTGCTTGGCCCCCCCAAAGCAGCACAATTTTAACATATAGCATGCTTTTTAAAAAGAAAACACATTTTTAGATAAGAAATATTGTACGAAAAAGAATACAATAGAAAGTACCACAAACAAATACAGTAGTTTTATAGAGTAATGTAATAATAATAATGTACAGCAATTATCTTTGAGAGCAGACTTCTACAACATCTCCTTCAAACACAATCATGAGCAGCTTCTCTATATTTGTATGGATAAATGTCTGCCATTTATATATTATTTTGACACCCTTTGCTGTCATTATGACCTGGTTGGATAATTTAGTCAAATAGTCATCCGTACTAGTTGACTTAGGGCAAAAGGCAGACTAGACATTGGGATGGTCACCAGTCAAGTCAAATATTTGAATTGATTTGGATGTGAACCAGCACACTACAAATGCTAGCTGCAATCCAAACCACAGTTTTGATAAGAATAGACTCGCAGCCTAATGGTAAAAAGCCGTTCTAAATTAACCGACGCAGCACAGATTGCCGCCATGAAAAATGAGGTCTGGAGAAACATATGGGGGACTAATCAGACAAATTCCTATACACACTGAAAAACACTTGAACACACCTAATTACAGCACAAAACTGATGCAGCATCTTTTCATCCCATTGTTAACATGTTTGAATGGTGGGTGCTCGAAGATGTCTCTAATACAGGACAGGAGACAAGGGCAACAGAAACTACCTCCTCAACACCTACAAGGCCTCCTCCTTTTTTAATTTAACAGCTGATCAGAGGGGTTGGCAAGGTGTTACTCCCCAGGTCCATGATGCACAAAATGCTACAGAGCAGCCTCATCCTCCTCTAAGACCAGATTTGTTCAGTTCAGTTTCAGTTTATTTCGAACATGCATACGATACAATGTAACGCATCACATATTTCCAGTTTTTTTTATGACAGCATGTCCGAAAAGAAGTAGGAAGAAGCTATGCTTATTTAATCCTACCCCTTTTCATACCATAGCAATTTTATCCCATTTCCTTGTTCTCTGTAACAGAACAGTGATTGAATAAATAAATAGTAAGTATACCATAGTAAGTAAACAAATATTAAATACATAAATATTTTTTATCTAAAAAAAAAAAAGGGTTCAATGTGTTAATACATTGGAATTGATGAGCCAATAATAATTATAATAGTAATAATAATAATAAGCTGACTAAACAGGACAGAACAAAAACAAAGTAACAAAGCCAAAAACACGACCACACAGGAAAATCATAGGCTTGTGCACAATACACTTCAGAAGATGAAGCAATTGATGTTTAAGAATGCTTATTATTTTAAAATTCATAACGTGTATTTTATTTTGTCAGGTTATTGAAACCTGAACAAAGGTGACATGTTACAGCCATCGGTGTTCACTTAGGAAGCGGACAGTCCACTGGAGCTTTTCTGTGAGATTTCTGTACCCTACCTCCCTGTGTTATTTGGGTTCATTGAACACTGTAATAATTTCATTTAAGTGGAAACGCATCTGTTGTTAAGTGTTAGTTTTAAACCAAGATTTGCATAGCATTGCTAGGAGACCATATACAGTCAAGTGTTATTTGTCAGTGAGCTACAAATCATATTACATGTACACCAGCATGGGATAACTTAGGATGTTGGATGTAAACATCCATCCATCCATCCATTTTCTACTGCTTGTCCCTTTCGGGATGGCGGAGGGTGCTGGAGCCTATTCCAGCTGCATTCGGGCTGAAGGCGGTACACCCTGGACAAGTCGCCACCTCATCACAGGGCCAACACCGATAGACAACATTCACACTCACATTCACACACTGGGGACAATTTAGTGTTGCCAATCAACCTATCCCCAGGTGCATGTCTTCGGAGGTGGGAGGAAGCCGGAGTACCCGGAGGGAACCCACGCAGTCACGGGGAGAACATGCAAACTCCACACAGAAAGTATAAGGCTATTTGGCATGATGCAATCAGTTTTTATCTAATATTCCTAGTCTGACACAATTCCTTCCAGGGTTAACCTGACTGAATTGTTTGGGTATTGGACTTTTTTTTTACCATGAGGAAACTTATTTGATCAGTATTTTTGTTTGTGTGACTTTAAATACCCATTCAAGTTTAGAGGCTTTTTTATGGTGAATAATTATCGTAAAGTCGGTTAGTTAGATCTTATTAATCAATGTTTCTGGGAATGGGTTGCAGAGGGTACAGGGCTAGTTATTAGATCTCCTAAAAGCCACTAAAAGCCATCGTCTAATTTGACGCATGACCCTATCATTGTAATGGACGCCGTGGGGGAAACAAAAAGTAACTATAAAACATGAAGACCAAAACAAGTCCCTTTTTAATTGCACAAACAATACACCTTTCTCCGATAACACACAAAAAGTTGCTCGGGCTACTCGCTTAAGTCGCTATATTCTCCTGCTACGTCTTTATTCTCTGGCAGACTAGGCGTATGAGCTGTGTTAAGCAGTGGAGTGACTGTGCTGTATGGAGTTGTAACAAACAATGTGTTTATAATGTGTTTGGAGTGAGGACGAGGATGAACAAGTAGCACTAAATTTATATGTGGTGGCCCCCCAAACAATATGAATGTATTGAAAATATGGTGACATGTTTTAATACTAAGATAGTTTTTTGTTTTATACAAGCAATCGCCAGTCATTAAGCAACAAAACATTACATATAAAATGTAATGTACTGAGAATCAGAAGTAAGGTAAGAAAATATTTTGGTCAACAAACTAGACCATCGACAAGTGCTGAGAATAGGCACGACAGTGACATTATATATTTCTACTTCTTAATTTAATTGTACTGTATTTTTTGTACATTATTATGCAAATAATTTATCTTAACTTATTTTGCTGTTGTGCACTTTTGTACAGTATATTTTTACATCTTTTATATGGCAATTCATCAAGTGGTTTTAAGCTCAGAACACATAGATAATCCCAAGACATGCGCCAACAACTCTACACTCCCAAATTGTCAATGCAAATTGTAGTACGCACAATATAGAAAAAAACAGTTGAAAGTCATAAACAGACAACGTGCAAAGCTGTTAGAGACTATACAGAGAGAAAAGATGGGACCGAGTGAACAACATAGACCAGGCAACCGTCTCTCCATTGTCCTGGGTTGAATGTACTTTTGTCAATGCAGCACTACAGCAGACCATGTGCCAAGGGGGCATCACTTGCATTGTAGCAGCGTCAGAACACAGTTCAAGTAGTGCCACAATAAACACGGAGGTCCATGCAACCCTCAACAAATTAGGACCACGATTACACTAGTAGTCATTTATTCATTAACTCAATTTATTTCCATTGTTTATTGTGCTGTGGTCCCATAGTCCAAACATGCTGTTCAACCTCCATTTTGTAGGTGCATTGAAACATGTATTCTAGAGATGTCCGATAATGGCTTTTTTGCCGATATCCGATATTCCAATATTGTCCAACTCTTAATTACCGATTCCGATATCAACCGATACCGATAAATACGGTTGTGGAATTAACACATTATTATGCCTAATTTTGTTGTGATGCCCCGCTGGATGCATTAAACAAAGTAACAAGGTTTTCCAAAATAAGAGAACAACTTCAACTCAAATTATGGAAAAAAGTCCCAACATGGCACTGCCATATTTATTATTGAAGTCATAAAGTGCATTATTTTTTTTAACATGCCTCAAAACAGAAGCTTGGAATTTGGGATATGCTCTCCCTGAGATAATCCTGATACCAACTACAACTATGGGAAACACTATACTTTGACTTTCACAAAGTCTAAGTCTAAGAAAGTGCATTATTCTTTTTTTTTTTTTTAAACATGCCTCAAAACAACAGCTACAAAAACAATGAAGGCACACAGCTTCAGTCCAGAGTATACTAGAGTAATAAAGTAAACAATAACATAGTACTCATTTAGTGCAAGACTGCCTGGCATACTGTATAACAGGAAATTATGAACTGGGCTCAATCTGCCCTGCTCTAACGTATTTGTATGAGCAACACAAATGTGCTGCAAGCTAGTGGTGAGTGCTTGAAGTGGCCTACCAGTCAGCCAGAGCTTCTGAAATGCTGCGTTGAGACAGGGCACCTCCGTTCACTGCAAGCTGCAAAGTGTGCGCCATGCAGGGCAGACTATCCACACCACAGGGCAGACTATCCACACCAAACTCCACCGTCGTGCGTTGTCCCTGACCACAACGTGAGCTTTCGCCCCGGGGTGGTTTTTGTTGTATTTTTGTTTTTTCCTCGGCGGAGTCTTTAAGCGACAACTGTGTGGTACTACGTTTTTTCGGTGTTCGCTTTTCATCCATCTTCCGCTTGTATTCATCGTGCATCTCCTTATGATTCTTGAAGAGGTGAGAGATCAAATAGCTCGTATCAAAGGAAGATGTCTTGGTTCCTCCTCGCATAACCAACTTTTTGCAGTCATTGCAAATTGCCAGTTTTTTATCTGTCAGACACACTTTAAAATAATCCCAAACCATAGACATGGTGTCGTTAGTCAGTCATCGAGCGAGCTCGCTTGTTAGCCACGGCTACAGCACCGGCAACAACACACTCTTGTTGTTGTTATGCTCCGCTTGCTGCGGTTTGATGAGGTCATCAAGCGTCGCCAGTAAACCTCTCATGCTGCAGTTGTCAACTCCTGTGTTGTGTGTGGGAGAGGGGAGAGGGAAGGGGCTGCTGACTGGGTTTAAATCCGTGTTTTACAACAGCGTTTTAAAAAGTCATTAATTTTACTTTTTGAAACCGATACCGATAATTTCTGATATCACATATTAAAGCATATATCGGCCGATATCGGCAGGCCGATATTATCGGACATCTCTAATGTATTCATACTAGGGCTGCAACTAACGATTAATTTGATAATCGATTAATATGTCGATTATTACTTCGATTAATCATCGGATAAAAGAGACAAACTACATTTCTATCCTATCCAGTATTTTATTGAAAAAAAACAGCATACTGGCACCATACTTATTTTGATTATTGTTTTTCAGCTGTTTGTAACTGTTGCAGTTTATAAATAAAGGTTTATTTAAAAAAATAAAATAAAAATAAAATTAATTTAAAAAAAACAAAAAAAACTGCGCATGCGCATAGCATAGATCCAACGAATCTGACTAAATTAATCGGCAACTATTTTAATAATCGATTTTAATCTATTTAATCGATTAGTTGTTGCAGCCCTAATTCATACCAAACATTGCTCTCCTTGTCCATTTTTATGAACACCCATTTAGGCAGCTCATGAGTTGGGCATGGCTGGGGATGGGTACCAAATTTGGTACTTTTATAGGTACCTACCGAATCCCATCTGTACTTCCATCGATTCACGTAAAATCCAACGGTGCCATTCAGTATTTCCACACCCGTGTCACTTGCGAGTCAGACACGGTTGCACATTAAACATCGGCTTAAACACCTGGCGAGGAACTATCACTTAAGGTTGTAAGATATGGACAACATACGATATAAATATTATACATTTGGCTAACAATAGAGATGTTAATACTATTGTCATACTGTGACAATACATGTTGATGACACCATCTAGCTATGTCCCGCAAATTTGAGAGTGACAAGCGAACAAATGTGTCCTCATCGCACTGTAGCATCTTCACTATGGGCTAATGTGCCTCCACAGTGCAAAGTCACTTCTAAGTCAGCAATCTTTGCCTACATTGCAGCAAATAAACCATGTTTCTTACAAGTATCACTGGAGAACGAGGAATACCTATATATGCTACACTACACACCATAGGAGAATATGCTAACCACTAAACTAGACTAGAGCTCTTGAATGTAAACAGAGGTGGGTGGATCAGTACAAATATTGAGAGTTACGATACCAACTATATGGTCGATACTACAAAACCCAAAATCAGTTAAGTTGGCACGTTGTGTAAATCGTAAAATAAAAACAGTATACAATGATTTGCAAATCCTTTTCAACTTATATTCAATTGAATACACTGCAAAGACAATATATTTAATGTTCGAACTGAGACATTTTTTTTTTTTGCAAATAAACATTAACATAAAATTTAATGGCAGCAACACATGGTAAAAAAGTTGGCACAGGGGCATTTTCACCACTGTGTTACATCACCTTTCCTTTTAACAACACTAAGTAAACATTTGGGATCTGAGGATACCAATTTTTGAAGCTTTTCAGGTGGAATTATCTCCCATTCTTGCTTGATGTACAGCTTAAGTTGTTCAACAGTCCGGGGTCTCTGTTGTCGTATTTTACACTTCATAATGCGCCACACATTTTCAATGGGAGATAGGTCTGGACTAAAGGCAGGCCAGTCTAGTACCCACACTCTTTTACTACAAAGCCACACTGTTGTAACACGTGCAGAATGTGGCTTGGCATGGTCTTGCTGAAATAAGCAGGGGCGTCCATGAAAAAGACATTGCTTGGATGGCAACATATGTTGCTTCAAAACCTGTATGTACCTTTCAGCATTAGTGGTGCCTTCAAAGATGTGTAAGTTACCCATGCCTTGGGCACTAATACACCCCTATATCATCACAGATGCTGGCTTTTGAACTGTGCGACTATAACAAGTTATTTTCCTCTTTGGTCTGGAGACAACGATATCCACAGTTTCCAAAAACAATTCGAAATGTGGACACGTCAGACCACAGAACACTTTCCCACTTTGCATCAGTCCATCTTAGATGAGCTTGGGCCCAGCGAAGCCGGCGGCGTTTCTGGGTGTTATTGATAAATGGCTTTTGCTTTGCATAGTAGAGTTTTAACTTGCACTTACAGATGTAGCGACGAACTGTAGTTACTGACAGTGGTTTTTTGAAGTGTTCCTGAGCCCATGTGGTGATATCCTTCACACACTGATGTCGGTTTTTGATGCAGTACCGCCTGAGGGATCGAAAGTCACGGCCTTGCTGCTTACGTGCAGTGATTTCTCCAGATTCTCTGAACCTTTTGATGATATTACGGACCGTAGATGGTGAAATCCCTAAATTCCTTGCAATAGCTCTTTGAGAAATGTTGTTCTTAAACTGTTTGACAATTTGCTCACGCATTTGTTCACACAGTGGTGACCCTTGCCCCATCCTTGTTTGTGAATGACTGAGCATTTCATGGAAGCTGCTTTTATACCCAATCATGGCGCCCACCTGTTCCCAATTAGCCTGTTCACCTGTGGGATGTTCCAAATAAGTGTTTGATGAGCATTCCTCAACTTTCTCAGTCTTTTTTGCCAGCTTTTTTGAAACATGTTGCAGACATCAAATTCCAAATGAGCTAATATTTGCAAAAAATAAAACAGTTAACCAGTTCAAACATTAAGAATCTTCTCTTTGCATTGTATTCAATTGAATATAAGTTGAAAAGGATTCGCAAATCATTGTATTTTGTTTTTATTTACGATTTACACAATGTGCCAACTAAACTGGTTTTGGGTTTTGTACAATGGTTAAATCGATATTTTTTATTATCAAAAAATTATTAAAAATAATCATTCAATGGTCTTGAGAATGTTAAAGGCCTACTGAAACCCACTACTACCGACCACGCAGTCTGATAGTTTATATATCAATGATGAAATCTTAACATTATAACACATGCCAATACGGCCGGGTTAACTTATAAAGTGACATTTTAAATTTGCCGCTAAACTTCCGGTTCGAAACGCCTCTGAGGATGACGTATGCGCGTGACGTAGACCGGCGAACACGGGTATGCCTTCCACATTGAAGCCAATACGAAAAAGCTCTGTTTTCATTTCATAATTCCACAGTATTCTGGACATCTGTGTTCGTGAATCTGTTTCAATCATGTTCATTGCATTATGGAGAAGGAAGCCGAGCAAGCAAAGAAGAAAGTTGTCGGTGCGAAATGGACGTATTTTTCGAACGTAGTCAGCCACAACAGTACACAGCCGGCGCTTCTTTGTTTACATTCCCGAAAGATGCAGTCAAGATGGAAGAACTCGGATAACAGAGACTCTAACCAGGAGGGCTTTTGACTTGGATACACAGACGCCTGTAGAGAACTGGGACAACACAGACTCTTACCAGGATTACTTTGATTTGGATGACAAAGACGCAGACGTGCTACTGTGAGTATGCAGCTTTGGCTTTTTTTTGCGTATGTACGTAACTTTTTTAAAATATATAAGCTTTATGAACCTTGGGTTAGGTGAACGGTCTTTTGGGCTGAGTGATTGTGTGTGTTGATCATGTGTTTGAATTGTATTGGCGTGTTCTATGGAGCTAGGAGCTAGCAGAGGAGCTAGGAGTTAGCATAACACGTACCGTACCGTACGTGCGCGTCACGTACGTAACTTTTTAAAAATATATAAGCTTTATGAATCTTGGATTAGGTGAACGGTCTTTTGGGCTGAGTGATTGTGTGTGTTGATCAGGTGTTTGAATTGTATTGGCGTGTTCTATGGAGCTAGGAGCTAGCAGAGGAGCTAGGAGCTAGCATAACAAACACGCAGGTGTTATTATGCAGGATTAATTTGTGGCATATTAAATATAAGCCTGGTTGTGTTGTGGCTAATAGAGTATATATATGTCTTGTGTTTATTTACTGTTGTAGTCATTCCCAGCTGAATATCAGGTACCGTGAGTATGCAGCCTTGGCTGCTAAACATTCGATAACTTGACCGTATGTGCGCGTCACGTACGTAACTTTTTAAAAATATATAAGCTTTATGAACCTTGGGTTAGGTAAACGGTCTTTTGGGCTGAGTGATTGTGTGTGTTGATCAGGTGTTTATATTGTATTGGCGTGTTCTATGGAGCTAGGAGCTAGCAGAGGAGCTAGGAGCTAGCATAACAAACACGCAGGTGTTTTTATGCAGGATTAATTTGTGGCATATTAAATATAAGCCTGGTTGTGTTGTGGCTAATAGAGTATATATATGTCTTGTGTTTATTTACTGTTGTAGTCATTCCCAGCTGAATATCAGGTCACCCCCGGCTCTCACAGCATCTTCCCTATCTGAATAGCTTCAACTCCCCACTAGTCCTTCACTTGCACTTTACTCATCCACAAATCTTTCATCCTCGCTCAAATTAATGGGGAAATTGTCGCTTTCTCGGTCCGAATCTCTCTCACTTCATGCGGCCATCATTGTAAACAATAGGGAACTTTGCGTATATGTTCAACTGACTACGTCACGCTACTTCCGGTAGGTGCAAGCCTTTTTTTTATCAGATACCAAAAGTTGCAATCTTTATCGTCGTTGTTCTATACTAAATCCTTTCAGCAAAAATATGGCAATATCGCAAAATGATCAAGTATGACACATAGAATAGATCTGCTATCCCCGTTTAAATAAAAAAAATTCATTTCAGTAGGCCTTTAAGTATCAGCATTCGTATGGCCAATACTGCCTCTTTAACTACTTTGTATTGGATTGACACCCAAATTTGTAGAATCGCCCCCCAAAAAATGTAAATATCCTAACATAAGGATATGTGCTTATTTCATTTTAACAGAAGTGTAGATAGAACAATTTTAAAACAGACAGTAACCAGCTATTAACAGTAAATTAGCAAGTACATTAATAGTATTTGTAACAAAAATACAACCGAACAATGTTATCATATATGATAGGAGCCAAATTAGGAATCTTTGTAACTTGTTTTATTTTCATTTAGATACTAAATAATATATGATCTCTACGCTGCTGACCTGTCTCCGCTTGGGATGGTTTCCTGCTGGTCCCACTACGGACTGGACTTTCGCTGATGTGTTGGATTCACTGTGGACTGGACTTTCACAATATTATGTCAGACCCACTCGACATCCGTTGCTTTCGGTCTCCCCTAGAGGGGGGGTTAGCCACATATGCTGTCCTCTCCAAGGTTTCTCATAGTCATTCACATTGACGTCCCACTGGGGTGAGTTTTTCCTTGCCCGTATGTGGGCTCTGTACCGAGGATGTCGTTGTGTCTTGTGCAGCCCTTTGAGACACTTGTGATTTAGGGCTATATAAATAAACATTGATTGATTGATTGATTGATATTGTGATATATATCGTTATCGCAGGAGGGAGCAATACACATCACAATAATATTTTAGATCATATCGCCCATCTATACTATCACTCAAGCAGCACTCAAGAGTGGACTATGACAAACTGCTTCTAAGTAATGTTGCAATTTTCTATGACAACAAAACAAGTCTGCCCGATAGAAAACGCTTGAACGTAAAGTAAGTCTCCACCTTTCCAAAATGTGCTGGCCTAACGCTAATTTAAATTGTCTTTGCCATAGACATGCTACTGATTAGCATTTGTGATTTCACAAGGTCATTTCAACAGCTCCAAATTTGGTAATAAAAACTACAACTAAGATGCATGTTACAATCAAACTGCAAGTGTGTAATAAGTATATTTACAGTATAAAGACTTTGTAGGGCACAACATAAGACAAAACTGGCACATCCATTTTGTGACATAGGATACTTCGTAGCTAGGCAACACACCATCGTCTATACACTACTGCCATATAATGTCTTGGAATTGCAACCACATGCAAAGTCTACTGTATGTCACTTGCAAATGAGAATCAGAAACGCAATAAGAAAATATTGGACAGCAGTGTAATTATAATTAGCTTATTAAAATACAATTATATTACTAAACAATTAACATACATTAACACACACAAAAGTACCGAAAATTGGTACTGTTCAGTACTAGTATCAATTCCCAGGTGCGGGGAATTTGTACCATATTGGTTCAAATGTGAAAGGTTCGGTCCCCATCCTGTAGGCATTACTTAGTTGTCGCCTCTACTGGTTGCTGCCATGTACGTATTAAGTCCTTTATGACTTCACGACATAGCAAACTACACAGAATATCATTGTTGACATCAACATAAAATCAACAAATGCACTTATAATCAACACAATTCTTAATCATTCCCCCAAAAAGATTATTATTTTGCAGTAACACTATATAAAATGGTAAAGTATTGAATACACCAGGGCAGGCCAATAAATGACCCAGAAACAGATCTAGGACCCTGCTGCCTCAGGATACTTCCATCTGCAGCTGAGAGGCACCTTGGCTGGGATCATTCGCAGCCTCGGGTCATCATGGGGTTTCATGTGGGGGCTCAACAGTTTCTCTCCGCAATTTGTTATGCAGCCGTCTGATTTTGCCTGACTTTTCTCTGCATTTTTATTGTTGATGTTATTGTTATTTGATTTTATGTACTGTATACACCAACCTGTCTGGGGGAATACAGGCGGAAATTAGACTTTGGCTAAAACCTGACATATTTACATGTTCATTAATATGTGCTGTTCCTATTATAACTAAATAACTGATTTGAGTTTTCGACATACAGTATGTAACAATTGATGTACAGTATGATGCAATACATTTAAACAACTACGAAACTATGATAGAAGTTTACTTTTCAATTTGCTGTTTTACAAAGTCCTGCTTTTGGGTTTTGGCAATGAGGACAGAATGTCTGGCAGCCCTTTCTCATCGGAGACTAATATATAATTAACACTTGTCATGGGCACCGTATAACATTTGAAGGGAAGCCAGTGGGAAGGGAGCGTCGTAAGAAGATCCGAGGTCAAAGAGAACAGCCTTAAAGTTACAATGGATGTAGTAGTCTCTTACTATGCAAATTTTTGCTGTTTGTCTATTTAAAACAATTCAACAGGCATCAGTCAGTTGGTCCGTTCTCTCACAAGTTTTTTTAACTGATATCGCTGGGCACCAGTTGAATGGCCCAAATAATGAAAAACAGAGGACCTAAAATGGAACTTTGAGGAACACCACTAGTATCACTAAAGAAGTTGACGAATGACTAGTGCCTGCATCTGGAGTAAACAAGTTACAGCAACATCTCAGTTACATAAATCACATTATGAAAAAAAATGTGCAACTGCTAAAAAGGAGAGGACTCAAAAGGGGTGCCTTGAGGAATGCCTTAGTTATATGTAAATTACAAGTTTGGACCCCAGTGTTCTAAGTTTGTTAGCAAGGTTAGAATGCCAATGCAAAGATTTGCCAATGTGTTTATAGTGGTCCAAGTATATGTGTACAGCTCCACTAATGGACATTGGAGTGTTACTTTCAAAGGCAAAATTAAAGTATTGCTAGAAACATAATTTTATATGGGACTTTATTGTATTATATGTATAGTACATGTTCCAAAAAGAAAAAAGCATAAAACACCACCAGAATTAGAGATATTCCAAGTCAAAGTGATGAAACTTAGTGTTACGCTCATGACTTGGTGTAACTAAACATTACCCTATAACAGACCTGGGCATTCTGCGGCCCTCGGGCCACATCCGGCCCTTTGTGCGTCCCTGTCCGGCCCGTGTGAGGCCAATCATAAATTACAAAATACAATTAAAAAAGTATCTATGTCGAGTGTGCAATACAATGGTGCTGCTTTTGTTTTGAAAAGCGTTATTTGTATTACTTCCGTGTGGACGTATGCGCATGCGTGATTGTGAGTGAAAGTGAACAGCTGCAATCATAAATTACAAAATAAAGTTGAAAAAACATCTATGTCGTGCGCGCAATACAACTGTGCTGCTTTTATTTTGAAAAGTGTTATTTATGGGCATATGTCCTTGTGTAACCTGTGAGTGAAGGTGCACAGCGACAAGTGATGCATGGTTTACACCCGAGACGCTAAAAAGAGAAAAGTTGATGACGAATGGCGTGTTTTCAACAAGACATGGACTGCCAAGCAACGTTCCCTCTAAGGTGTGCGCCTGCGCAATTGCGCACTGCTCAAGCGTCCTCTGCGCACAGCAAATATATGCCGCACACCAAATCAAATCCCATCTGAATTCTAAACAAAATAAACATTTATTCTGTGTAATTTTGCAATGCAACTTTGAGTGACAGTGACAACAAGCGGCCCTAACGGTGTTCGTCAACACCGTTCAATTGAACACCGTTCAATTATTGTAACGTCTATCGCGATGCTTCGAGGCCAGGAATTATATCGATCACTTTATTGAGCAAAACTGTTTATATTCGGCCATAACCACACCAAAAACATGAGTAAAACACTCCTATCTCGAAAAACTAGTCATTTTCTGCCGTACAAACCAGGCCAAAACCAACTTGTTATCTGTCACCAACACGCATACCACTAAGCCACTGGTGCGTTTATCATACTTGCCAACCTTGAGACCTCCGATACCGGGAGGTGTGTGTGGGGGGGGGGGGGGGGTTAAGAGGGGAATATATTTAAGCTACAATTCACCAACTCAAGTATTTCATATATATATATATGTATGAAATACTTGACTTTCAGTGAATTCTAGCTATATATATATATATATATTTATTTTATTATACATATAAATAAAAGAAATACTTGAATTTCAGTGTTCTGTAGGCTATCCAGTAGATGGCAGTATTGTCCTGTTTAAGAGTGTCACAACATTGCTGTTTACGGCAGAAGAACTGCTTTACGGTAGACTAAACGTGACTGCTGTTGTTGTGTGTTGTTACCGCGCTGGGAGGACGTTAATGAAACTGCCTAACAATAAACCCACATAAGAAACCAAGAACTCGCCCTCGATCATTCTACAGTTATGAAGTCATTGGGCAGGCAAGCTGTTTATATTGTGGGAAAGTGGACATGAGAACAGGCTGCCCCCACTCAGGTCCGCATTGAGATGGAGGGGGCGTGGCCTCCAGCTCCGGCTGAATACCGGGAGTTTGTCGGGAGAAAATTTCTGCCGGGAGGCTATCGGGAGAGGCGCTGAATACCGGGAGTCTCCCGCTAAAAACGGGAGGTTGGCAAGTATGGCGTTTATGGCCACACAAAAAGTCGGACAACTCAAACACCACACAAAGTTACACTATGACTCCTCAGTCATACGTGTGCTTATTTTACTGTCATTTATTATTGTTAATTTATTTATATTAATCATGGAATGCTGTTACTAGAGAAAGTTACAGGAATGCACACTTCATCCTATGCTTACATTTCATTGTGCAACATGAGGATGTTTAAAGGGAACTAAATGTGATCTCTGAAAGGGGTACAAATGATTTCCACAGCAGTGCTTTAGGTATAAAGTTAAGTTAGGTTAAATGAAAGTATTATTATTATTATTAATAATAATATTACGGTATACATCAAAAATAATATTGAGCAAAATTTAATTGAAATATTGTCGATGTAGCCCTCCAGCGGTGCTCGGGTTGCTCATGCGGCCCCCGGTGAAAATTAATTGCCCACCCCTGCCCTATAAGATAAAGGCAATTGCATTTTATTGATATTTGAAATGTATTCAATGTTTATAAATGAATATTTAAATATACTAAATGTAAAAAAGGGAATAAATATTCAAAATGAAATCTAGTTTGGTTACGCCATCATGAGTGCAACACAGGGTTGTAAAAGTTTCAACTACAAATCTAAATAAGATGTCAAAAGCAAACTGAAATCAAATACACACCGCTTAAAGATTGATCAATACCTATTTAAATTTAGTAATACATAAATATGATGATTTATCAAAATATAAAAGAAATATACCTGAACAGAACGCTCATGATGGTTATACCAAAAAGTAACGCTATGAATAGCGTTTTTCCAAGTTTTTGGGGCATTTTTATGCTATTTCCAAGCATCTCCTTTTTATTATCGTTGATTTTAAATGGTCAAACTAATGTATATTATATATGCATGCCCTAGTAAACAAAAAAAAAGTCATATTTATTTTGATTGTTACATTTTGAAGTACATTTGTGCAGGTGGGTGGGAATGTACCCATTACCAGAGCTGTACACACATACAACAAGAGCACTCCAGTGTTTTTAGAAATTTTCTGCAAAAATGTTTGTTTTAAACTAAACTCGGGGGCCGATATGGTGTCATTCCCGGGCCGCCAGTCGGATAGCCCTGATATACAGTATACTTGATGGTCAAACTACAAATTGAACATTTCAATTTTAGACACATACAGTAGTTTTGATAACGCACATCAATAGGCATCAGCACTTCAGGGTTCCAAGAGCATTATTGCAAACAAACTAGTAAAAAATCAACAAAGAACCAGCCAACATCAGATGTGACTATATATAAAATTGTTAATGTAACATACCGTATTTTCCGGACCATAGAGCACACAGGATTATAAAGCGCACTGCCGATGAGCGGGTCTAGTCAAGTCTATTTTCATACAAAAGGTGCACCGGATTATAGGGCGCATTAAAGGGATCTTTTTTTTCTTTCTTAATTGAGAACACTTGTGGTCTACATAACATGTAATGGTGGTTCTTTTACATTTCGGACTGCATTGTGCCGAGTGTGAAATTTGGTGGAGGGGGAATTATGGTGTGGGGTTGTTTTTCAGGAGTTGGGCTTGGCCCCCTAGTTCCAGTGAAAGGAACTTTGAATGCTCGAGGATACCAAAACATTTTCAACCATTCCATGGGATGGCACTTCAAGTTCATATGTGAGTAAACGCAGGTGGCCAAATACTTTTGGCAATATAGTGTAGCGTCAACATGAGGACTACTGAAACCTATGGCGGCCGATTTGGGGAAATCGCACAGCAACGTCATCCTAACGCTCCAAATACAGAGATGATCCAAAACATTAAAAAACACACCACTAAACTGGAAAATGCTGCAATCGCATAAAACACTGCAAGATCTCAAAGAAAATGCCAAAAACACACAACCTCCAAAAACAACTGCATGAAACAAATGCTGCCAGTTCATTGAACAAAGCCAAAGTTAGCCAGGCTGCAAGGAGCCCCAACTTAAGGGATGTTTAAAGGCTTGAGCTGAGTAAAGTTGGCTGACTTTTGCCTCTTTTTTTCTTCTTCTTTCATTTATTTATTTATTTATTTCAGGCAATGACATAAAGAAGTACAATTTGACAAAACATAATATAAATTAATATAGTGCATGATTGTCCAGTTTTGCCTGAAAGGGAGTGGGAAGAAGATAATTTATTTAATCCCACCCCCAGTTCTCCATTCAGTGATTATTCACATAGAAGATAATTTATTTAATCCCACCCCCAGTTCTCCATTCAGTGATTATTCACATGAGTTTCACTCTTACTTTGTTCAAGGATTATAATACAGATGTTGTATCATAGTGGCATTACCACAGGTAACAATAATTATTACACTGTAACAATAATTTGTATCAACAATGTAGGAATAATGAATATACCAACAATGGTAATAGACAACATAGCAACAATGGTAATAGACAACATAGCAATAATGGTAAGGAAACATTGAGCACATGTTAACACTTTGAGACAGAGTATAGCAGCAAGTCAAATTAAAGGCCCTCATCTCTATATTTGAACCAGACCCCATGTTTGTATAATAGTTTAAATCGATTAATAGTTTGGCATTGCTTGTGTTGTAAGTCCAGTTTGTTCCATAGTTTTACTCCGCATACAGACACACAAAAACGTTTACGAGTGGTTTGAGCTCTCGGCAATAAGAAATATCCAAAGCCTCTCAAATTATGAGCCTGCACTCGTCTTATAAAAAAACTTTGTAGATTAGGCGGCAATAATTTGTTAAATGCTTTATATAAGATTATTAATGTATTATATTTAACAAGGTCATCAAATTTGAGCAACTTTGATTGCATAAACAGATTATGAGTATGTTCTAAATAACCAACGTTGTGAATGATCCGCACTGCTCTTTTCTGTAATATGATCAGAGGATGAATTGTGTTGTTGTAAGTATTCCCCCATACTTCAACACAGTATGTAAGGTATGGCAGTACCAAGGTGCAGTATAGAGTACGGAGTGCATTTTCATTGAGGTATAGTTTTGCTTTGTTTATAATTGAGAGGCTTTTGGAGATTTTTGTTTTAATGTGTCTGACATGAGGTTTCCATGATAGTTTACAATCAATTATTACTCCCAAAAATGTATTCTCATTTACGATTTCAATTTGGGTACCATCAATACTTATTTTCTGTTCAGACGTTATTTGCGATTTCCAAACATCACTATCTTAGTTTTATTTATATTCAAAGATAATTTATTTGTGTCCATCCATTTTTTTACTATGTTTAGTTCTGTGTTTGCTGTATTTATGAGCTCATTATAGTCATCACTACTGTAGAATATATTTGTGTCATCTGCAAATAGTGTAAATTTCAGTATTTTGGATGTATTAAACATATCATTAATATATACATTAAACAGTTTTGGCCCCAACACGGACCCTTGGGGGACACCACAAGCAATGCCAAGAGTATCAGATACAAATTTACCCATTTTAACAAACTGTACCCTCCCTGTTAAATAACTTTTTAACCAGTCACCAGCCAGCCCCCTAATTCCATATCTTCCCATGTTATCTAGTAGAATTGAATGATTAATGGTATCAAAGGCTTTCTTTAGATCAATAAAAATACCAACTGCATATCTTTTATGCTCCAGTGCATTAGTAATTTCCTCAATAGCTTCAGTTATCGCCATTGAAGTTGTTCGTTTGGGCCAAAAGCCATACCGACCCTATTTGATTAAATGATGCTTCTCAAGAAAAGATTCAAGTCGAGAGTTAAATAGTTTCTCTAAGATTTTTGAGAACTGAGGCAAAAGAGAGATTGGTCTGTAATTGGTGAAAGCGTGTTTCCTGTCACTTTTGAAGAGCGCAGTTACCTTAGCGATTTTCATTTGACTTGGAAAGCAGCCAGCCTGGAATGATAGGTTACATATATAAGTCAAAGGTTTTACAATATTCAGTATAACTTTTTGAACCAGTATCATGTTGATATCATGACAGTCAGTGGAGCACTTACTTTTACACTTCCACACAATGTTTGTCACTTCCTGCTCATTTGCAGCTGAGAGGAAGAATGATGAAGAATTCTGTTCAATAGTTGATTTTGTAACTCCATTGTCTGGGATATCAACAGCCAATTAAGGACCAACATTTACCAAAAAAACTATTGAACTTGTTTACTACATTACCCATGCCTTTGTTAAACACTTTCTGTCATAATATTCCACATTATACAGCAAACCGTTTACGTAGCTTAGAATTAAAAGTGTATATTTTCATACCACCTCTTGAAGAAGTAGTGACCCTGCTGTATTTTCCTCAAGCAGTTGTTTATGGCACCTTTTTATGTGTTTTGGGCATTTTCAGCACTTTTACTTTCCATTTGGTTTTGATCTTGCAGCATTTATGTGATTTTAGCAATTTCCCCGTTGCATTTTTGCTAGTTTGTTACTGTGGGTTTTTTTTGTTTTGAATCATTCCTGGACGTTGTTTCGCGTTTGAACCTGTCGGCCACAGTAGAAGTCCCCCGAAAAATGTGTTGACATTATGGTACAACTTAAATTTGACCTTAAAACTGACATTAAATGAACTAAATATACATATGTATACTGAACATATAAACATTTATGTTGCATATTACTGACATTGAATACCGTATAGTCAATAAATTGGTCCATGTGAAGTACCCATTTGCTGCGTTAGCTTGTGTCAAACCACCGCGTCTGTCAGCCATACATGCATGATGCCGCACGCTGACAAACGCGAGAAATTCAAGAAAAGGCGCAAATTGAAAGAAAGGTTAATTTATGACCTGTGTAGATCCCTCCGTAGACGTTTATATCGCATTGTCCATGCCTGGTCTCCCGGCAGCCTCCGTCCAGCACTCGTAGGTAATTCTCGGCTGTCGGTTCCTTGTAGTAAGGCAGCCTCCAGTGTGCTCTCCCGCTCACGCCCAGCTCAACGATGATTGGCGAGTTTGCCCGTCACTCATTGAGAAACCTGAAGTAGGCATAGCAACCAATGGGGGCGGGTTTTAGGAGTGTATGCTGGTATTTTATTGGCTGATCAGTGACGGGGAAACGCCTCAAAATAAACTGTATTTAACAAACTAGGCAGCTTCCGTTATTTAGGCGACTTTTTCGGGCATTTGCCAACACGTGTTGTAGCCTATGAACTAAATTAAAAGGTATCGTTCCACAAATTATATTCGTTATTGTTATTCTTCCGTTTGTTTAAAAACGTATATGATTGCTCTTATCGCATTGTCTACGATGTAAAGCAGCCTTACATTACGTCAATGACGTATATATGGATATAGTCTTGTCAATACACACCTTGACCTGTACTATTTTGTACTTGTTTTGATTATTATTGTTTTTGATATTTTTAAATGTTGAACATTATATTTATATTAAAAAAATAACACACCTTGACGTCCCAACTGCCGCTTAAACTCAACAGCACCTCCAAGCGGATAATGAGCGAAACTACATTAACATAAAACCAAGTTGAACGTCTCATTTGGTTATTGATCATATTTTAAGGAGCAATACTAATAGAAATGAAATTAAAGATATGATGTATGTTAATTTTGATGATGCAATTGTTAGAATATCATACTTTTTCATTACCATGAATTGATTTACGTGGACAAGTTGAAACTTATTCGGGTGTTACCATATAGTGGTCAATTGTACGGAATATGTACTGTACTGTGCAATCTACTAATAAAAGTTTCAATCAATCGATAAATCAATCAATACTTGTCATGTGCTGTACTTACTGTAAATATACACTGACTTTCAATGAAGTTTACTCCTTTGCTTCTGATTCATCAAGGTCAATGTTTTTTTATGTTTTTTAATTCCAACTCTGACAAAAGACTGACCACAACATGTCCACTCTAAAGGACACTGGTTCGCAGGATGATATAGTTGCTGAATTTTGTTGAACCTTTTTCAAAATATGTAAAAATACAAATGCCCACATCCTTGAAATTTTCAGTAGTAGGAGTAGGAAAAAAATATTGGCACACACCTGGTTGAGAATCCATTAGGAGTGTATTAGACCTCTTAGTTTCTCATGAATATTAATTTTGGACTATTTGTATGCTTCCAAATTGTGATGACCGTTTGAAGACCCTGAACTGTTCCAGCAGGCAAGTATAATGGAAGCCCGCCAGAGTGTATATTTGTAAACCTCACTCCCTAATGCAATAAATGAGAACTGCACTTTTTTTGGAATTGTGTCCATTATTTACAATCCTTATGTGAGGCAAGCCCATATGAATTCTTTGTCTTATGCATTCTAACTTGTAAATAAACGTGAGCAAAAGTCAGCCAACAATGGAGTCAATGGAAGTCGCTCTATTCCGCCTATAAAGCACTCTAAAAAAGCATCCAAAAACATCCATCATACACGCTGTAAGTATATATGTAATGTAGTAACAGTCACATTCATAATATCATGTAATACTTATGTATTTTGCTTATTTTAAGCATAGAGAGTCTTATTAATTTCACAGACGCATCACAACATTCGCTATCTACTTAAATATCAACAACAGTGCAAAATCATGACAGACTTGAGAGACAACCACTACTACTTTGGAATAAATGATGATTTAAAACCTTATATTTTTGAGCCTGAATATAAGGAGGATGATCTACATGTTTTAGAAGCTGTGTGCTAAACAGATCCAGCTTTAGTGAAACACTAAGCATCATGTAGCAGTATAGCTAAGTGCCAAACAAGAAATACAAACTACGAACATGATAAATAATCACTTACTGCACATTGTCTGCTCTTGCAGGGATGCTGACTGATAGGATGTAAATATCTTCCCGTTTGGATGAATAATTAATCATAATCCACCCTGCTGGAAAAAAAACAGGTGGCTGCAAACGAGCGCTTTTTTCGTGTTAATTTGGTCATCTTGTTGGTCAATGTTTACCAACTTTTCGGTTAATGGCAACAACCTTCTACTATGCAGGTGAGACGCGCGTCAAAGAGAACTTTTATATTTTGTACTCAATCGTGCACTTTTAATGAATTTTGGCTTACATCCACTAAATTACTTTTTGTGTGGACCCCCGAAACCAAAAGAGGGCTTTTAATTGTTGAAACAGACCTTGACAAGGCCCCAGTACTTACTCACGTTAACCGATTATTGCAATTTTTTGTCAAGGTTGACTCGTCGTGTGAGAGCAGTCCTTTCCCAGGGCTCTCCCTGGGCCTTCTTCTCGTGTCGCCTCACTGCAGCGGAAAGGAACTATGATGTGGGGAATAGAGAGCACTGGCTATGGTTCTAGCAAGGAGTGGAGGCACTGGCTGTAGGCCACTGGTGCCGTGACCCTGATGAGTGAGGTTTTGTGTGCTTATTTTTATTTTTTGAAGTAAGTCTTTATTGCCACATGTACAACGTATGTGCAACAAAACTCAGGCACAGCTCTTTGGTGGCTGAAGCTTCCCTTTGTGGGCATCCCAGAAGGTAATGTGGAAGCAAGGACACAACAGCAGCGACTGGGATGGAGAAAGCAGGATTCAAAACTGGGAACTTTGTTATTGGACAATTGTTCTGACCCCTGATTCACACTTATTATCTGGTTATCTCCACATAAATCAGGAAATACTGTATGTTGGAAACACTTTCCGCCTGGTTGATGATTAGTTTGTTTTCTTCAGCCTGAAAAAACTCAGGAAGCGGTCCAGTAATGACTGCTTCTTAGGCTTTTTCTCTTCTTTGTCTGCATCATTTTGCCATCTCTGTCCAATACTTGAGTGACTACAACTCTTCCCTGTTTCTTTTTCCTTTTCCATTCCTCTGCGGAGTTCAGGTTCAGGTTTAGATTGGTCAGTGATGGTTTTGTCCTCTTCTGTGGTCCGGCACATGGAACTGGGAGAGCCCAAGTTGTTGGATCCCTCTTTCTTAGAGACTTTCTCCTTAGAGAGCCGTTGGAGGTTTTCCTTCGAGAGTCCTTGGTGGTTTACAAAGTCCTGGTGTACCCCAGTCTGTACAGCCTGTTCCTTTCTCTGCCACTGACTATATGCTTTGCGTTGTTGGAGGAACTTATGGTGCAACTCGAGCTTCCGATGGGAAAGCTCTTGTTCGAAGCAAAGGTCTCTGCTAAGAAATGCCTCAGGCTTTTGTGCTGATCGACGTGCAGCAAGTGACTCCTCCTGGGGCCCTGTCGTGGTTCCATCATTTTCAAGTGTTACAGGTGGCACCGTACTGCTTTCCAACTCTTGTGCCACTCTACTGGTCTTATCCTCCACAGTTACAACACTTGTTTCATTCTCCTCAGCTCTGGCTTCCCCTGCATCCTCAGTAGTCGGTACATCCTCTACAACAGGTGGATCAGTTCCCTCATCCATTTTTCCATTAGGCAAACTCCTGGTTTTCCCATCCCTTACAACTTTTATATCTTCCTCCTCTGCTGAAGGACCTGTGTCATCTTCCCAAAAAAAATTGTCCTCGAGTGATGTCTCATCCTCGGAAGGTGCATCAGCGGTTGGCACATTCTTTTTAACAGGTGGATCCGGAGTTTCCTCGTCCCTTTCTTCAAAAGGTGGAGTCGTGGTTTTCCCACCCTCTACAACTATTATTTTGTCGTCCTCTGTTGAAAAAGCTTTGTCACCGACCAGAAATGTCTCAACCTCCAAATAAAAGCCTTCAACAGGTGAATCAGGAGTTTCTTTGTCCCTTTCTTCAAAAGGTGGATTAGTGGTATTCTCATTTACAGTTATTATATTGTCCTGCTCTGTTGAAGAAGCTGTGTCGCCCTCCAGAAACGTCTCAACCTCCAAAGATGCATCAACGGTGGCCACATACTTTTGAACAGGTGAATCAGAAGTTTTCGTTTTCCTTTTTCTAATAAGAGCAGTAGTGGTTTCCCCCTTCTTTACAGCAATTGTCTTGGTCTCCTCTGTTGAAGAAACTGCATTATCCTCCAGAGATGACTCATTCCCCAGCGTTGTTTTATCCTCTAAAGGTGCATCAGTAGTTGCCTCAGTCTTTTTAGCAGGTGGATGATGAGTTTTCTTCTTCCTTTTTCTAATAGAAGCAATAGTGGTTTCCCTCTTCTTCACAGCTACTGTATTGTCCTCGTCGGTTGACGAAGCTGTATCAAATATCTTGTCATCCAGGGATGACTCATCGTCCACAGTGGTCTCATCCTCGACAGGTGTATCCGTAGCTGCCCCATTCTTTTTAGCAGGTGAATGAGGAGTTTTCTTCTTCTTTTTCCGAATAGGAGCAGTAGTGGTTTCCCACTTCTTTACAGCTCTTGTGTTGTCCTCCTCTGTCGAAGAAGGAGTGTCAAATGTCTCGTCCTCCAGAGATGTGTCCTCCCCCAGGGATGTTTCGCCCTCCGGAGATGTGTCGCCCTCCACAGGTGCATCAATAGTTGCCACATTTATTTTAACAGTTTTATGAGTTTTCCTCTTCATTTTTGGGGCAATAGTGGTTTCCCACTGCTTTACAGCTATTGCACTGTCCTCCTCTGTTGAAGAAGCTGTGTCAAATGTCTCGTCCTCCAGAGATGTGTCCTCCTCCTGGGATGTGTCGTCTTCTAGGGATGTCTCGTCCTCCAAAGGCGCATCGGTAGTTGCCACATCCTTTTTAACAAGTGGATGAGAAGTTTTCTTCTTCCTTTTTCCAATAAGAGCAGTAGTGGTTTCCCACCTTCTTACAGCAACTGTATTGTCCTCCTCTGTTGAAGAATCTGTCTCCGATGTCTCGTCTTCCAGAGATGTGTCTTCCTCCAGGGATGTGTCGTCCTCTAGAGACGTCTCATCCTCCTCAGATGATTCTGTGGAATCTTCTTGCTCCACAGGTGCTGCAGCCGAGCACCTATGGAGCAGTTCAGCAGAAGAAGCTGTCGATTGGATGTTGGGCACACAAGCCATAAAACCAAATACATTCAATGTCAGTATATAGCTCACACATGTAAACTTACCTGCATTTTTGTAAAAACTAAACAAAAGAACAACTTTTCGTGCTGTCGTTTTGCGTCCTTCTGGCGAGTTTTACGTGCGTGACGTCATCCGCCGGTGAGGTGACGCACGCCTTGAAATCCAACGGGGACGTCGACGTGTATCGTTCTTTTAGCTCTCTGGCTCTGATGTGTTATTCATGTAACACCCAATAAGCTGTACAAGTCAAAGGTTAATGGTATGAACAGCGTTTTTGGTTTATTTATGTGCAACTTTTGGGTTTGGTGGAAGCGACTGAACCTGAAATACACAATATGACCACAAGAGGGCGGGCTAGACCGACTTTGACATATGAAACCTTTGTTGCATATGACACTGTTTTTCAACCTTTTTTGAACCAAGGCACATTTTTTTTCATTGAAAAACTCCCGAGGCACACCGCTGGCAGAAAACATACAAAAATTAAACTCAGCAGCTGATATTGACAGTAAAAATGTGTTCTTGCAATTGTTGGATATAAATTCAAACCATAACAAACCATGCATCACTATAGCTCTTGTCTCAAAGTAGGTGTAGTGTCACGACCTGTCACATCACGCCGTGACTTATTTTGAGTTTTTTGGTGTTTTCCTGTGTGTAGTGTTTTACTTCTTGTCTTGCACTCCTACTTTGTTGCTGATTGTCATGTCATGTACGGATGTACTTTGTGGACGCCGTCTGCTGCTCCACACGCTGTAAGTCTTTGCTGTCGTCCAGCATTCCGTTTTTGTTTACTTTGCAGCCAGTTCAGTTTTAGTTCCGTTTTGCATAGCCATCCCTAAGCTTCAATGCCTTTTGTTAGCGGCACTCGCCTTTTGTTTATTTTTGGTTTAAGCATTAGATACCTTTTGACCTGCACGTCTGCATATTGTGATCACGACAAACCATGTTCCCGACATCCACAAAGCAATTATCTACCTGCTGCCACCTACTGATATGGAAGAGTGCACGGTTACTCTGCCGCGCTGTAGACAGCACAGACACTCAGCAAAGGCACATTATTTGGGGATTATAATTACTGGTTTGCAAAAAATATTTTTAACCCAATTAGGTGAAATGACATCATCTCCCACGGCACACCAGACAGTATCTCACGGTACACTAGTGTGCCGCGGCACAGTGGTTGAAAAACACTGGAATATGAAATCATATTCAACTTCATATATTAAAACAAAATGGGAGAAGGAAGGAGGGATAATTATATCTGAGGACAAATGGACAATAATATGGAAATATCAATGGACTTGTACCAGCTCACCCAAGTGGAGGGAGTTTGGTTAGAAAAGTTTGATCAGATTTTTTTGTCATACCTTCTCAGAAGTCTCACTATGATAACTCCACTGTATGTTGGAGAAATTGTGGGAACTTAAACGCAAACCACTGTCATGTTTTTTGGGACTCCTCTGCCATATAGGATTATTGGAAAGAGATACACCAAGCCCTACAGGATATTTTCAAATGCGAAATACCCCTTGGAAATTAAGACTCTGTTTTTCAGATATGTACCTCAGGACTGGCTGAAAAAAGAAACACTTAATGAAGGTCCTACTAGTGGCCTGTAAAAAGACCATAACTAGGAAATGGATATCCCAGGAGAGCCCAACTTTGAAGCAATGGATGGAAACAACAATGGACATATATAAAAGGGAGAAGATAACTGCTTTTATTAATTATAAATTGGAGAAATTTACTTCATACTGGGAAAACTGGGTCAATTATGTCATGCCCCATAAACCTGATTTTAATTTCTGGAATTAGTGATTGTACTGTTTAAAAAAAAGATTACTTCCTATATATATATATATATATATATATATATATATATATATATATATATATATATATATATATATATATATATATATATATATATATATATATATATATATATATATATATATATACACACATATATATTTATATTCTTTTATTTTATTTCTGTTTATTATTATTAATGTATTATTATTATTTATGTTTTCTTTATTTAATTGATCTATCTGTAAGTTTTATTATTATTATTTTGTTTTCCTGCTATTTTTTGGGGGGTTGGGGGGGGGGGGGTGGCATCGTTGGGATATAAACAAAAAACTATTTTGACATTTAGGGCAGACAACAGATACATGATGTATGTAAATATGATGTAATGGGTAGGAATGTCTGATGCTGGATGTCAATAAAAATTAAATGGAAAAAAAAAGAAACTTTATCGAGGTATATTGTATCCCCTGCCGCGGGAGCGCGCGTGGGGGCGGAGCTCTGTTCCTTGTTCAGACAGCGGCAGCACTTCCGTGTTATTAGCGATGTCAATGATACAAAATGTGGATTATTACGATCATGCTTTGATTGTCACAAATGTTGGTGTAACATGTGACATTCCTACCCCAATAAATGCTTTTGATCATCCGTACATGACGTGTTGTACTTGTATTCGAGCTTCTCTATTGTTGGTCAGCCTCCTATTCTCTACAATTGACATTAATAACATCCTGTAATTTTATTTATTGTGTATTTCATCTTCTGATAGATTATAAAATAACACCAATATAATGAGAAGAAACGCTACAGAGTCGACTCAATTCCATGTTAATACAAACAAAAACAAACAAACACGTACTTTATGCCAGAAAATGTGTCCCACGTATGTACTAACATCATGTGGATTATATGTACAGACTTGGCATTGTACAAAACTTGTGAATTTGGACACATTTTGTTAATTACAAAAAAAACTTAGTAGGGGATATTTATAATCATTGACACCGCTAACAACACGGAAGTGCTGCCGCTGTCTGAACAAGGCACAGAGCTCCGCCCCCTGCGCGCTCCCGCGGCAGGGGATACAGAATTTCGCACAATGGCACTGGAAATAAATTCATCATCGTGGGATAAGAATTGACACTGATGAAAAGATTCCGCTAAAATCAAAACGTTGGATGTTCTTTAATATTACAAGTAAAAAATGTTTCCATCCATCTTCTTCCGCTTATCCGAGGTCTGGTTGCGGGGGCAGCAGCCTAAGCAGAGAAGCCCAGACTTCCCTCTCCCCAGCCACTTCGTCCAGCTCCTCCCGGGGGATCCCGAGGCGTTCCCAGGCCAGCCGGGAGACATAGTCTTCCCAACGTGTCCTGGGTCTTCCCCGTGGCCTCCTACCGGTCGGACGTGCCCTAAGCATCTCCCTAGGGAGGCGTTCGGGTGGCATCCTGAGCAGATGCCCGAACCACCTCATCTAGCTCCTCTCGATGTGGAAGAGCAGCGGCTTTACTTTGAGCTCCTCCCGGATAACAGCGCTTCTCACCCTATCTCTAACCCTAACCCTAACCTGCCACCCTGCGGAGGAAACTCATTTTGGCCGCTTGTACCCGTGATCTTGTCCTTTGGGTCATAACCCAAAGCTCATGACCATAGGTGAGGATGGGAACGTAGATCGACCGGTAAGTTGAGAGTTTTGCCTTCCGGCTCAACTCCTTCTTCACCATAACGGATCGATACAGTGTCTGCATTACTGAAGACGCCGCACCGATCAGCCTGTCGATCTCACGATCCACTCTTCCCTCACTCGTGAACAAGACTCCGAGGTACTTGAACTCCTCCGCTTGGGGCAAGATCTCCTCCCCCAACCCGGAGATGGCACTCCACCCTTTTCCGGGCGAGAACCATGGACTCGGACTTGGAGGTGCCGATTCTCATTCCGGTCGCTTCACACTCGGCTGCGAACCGATCCAGTGAGAGCTGAAGATCCCGGCCAGATGAAGCCATCAGGACCACATCATCTGCAAATAGCAGAGACCTAATCCTGCAGCCACCAAACCGGATCCCCTTAACGCCCTGACTGCGCCTAGAAATTCTGTCCATAAAATGTATGAACAGAATCGGTGACCAAGGGCAGCCTTGGCGGAGTCCAACCCTCACTGGAAACGGGTCCGACTTACTGCGGGCAATGCGGACCAAGCTCTGACACTGATTATACAGGGAGCGGACCGCCACAATCAGACAGTCCGATTTTTTTTCATCTTCCTGTTTAATATCCATCTTTGGTCAGCGTCAAAAACAATGGCAGCAGGCAGCAGTCTCCTCAAAGTCTTGGGACAACATTGACTGACTCATCCTGTCCTGGCAGATTTGCAGGACGGGTTCAGAACTGGCCAGGGATGCATCACCGCTATGATATCATCACTGTCAAGGACAATAAAACAGGTCTCTACACTGCCTTCTTAGAGCCTTTGGTTCAGAAGACCACAACAACTCCCTCTTGAAAAGACTCTTTATTATTGGCCTGTCAAAGAGATGCATCAACTGGTTTGCCAGCTCTTTCAATAACTGCGTACAGCGAGTGAAGTCTGAAAACAATCCATCTTAGGCCACTTAAACCTGCTCATAGGATAGGCTCCAGCACCCCCAGCGACCTTGTAAGGGACAAGCGGTAGAAAATGGATGGATAATTTAATATTACCCTTTGTCACCTATAATACCAAGCTGACACAAGGTTTTCTCTTGTAATATATAGGTCATGTCTGTCTATAGCATGGGTGTCAAACTCATTTTAGCTCAGGGGCCGCACGGAGGAAAATCTGTGCACACGCGGGCCGGACTATTACAACCATAGCATTAAAACAAAAAAAATAACTTCAGATTGTTTTCTTTGTCTTACTTTGGCCAAAAATAGAACAAACACATTCTGAAAATATTACAATAAAATATGGAAAAAAATACAAGCAGCGGTAAAGTTTAGATCAGGGGTATCAAACTAATATTAGATCGGGGGCCACATGGAGGAAAATCTATGCCCAAGTGGGCCAGACTGGTAAAATCACGGCACAATAACTTAAAAATAAAGAAAACTTCAGATTGTTTAAAAATAGAACAAGCACATTCTGAAAATGTACAAATCATAATGTTGTTGGGTTTATTTACACCTACATGTTGTAGTTAATAGTATTCCATCTTTGTTTGTCGTTATTTATACTTTCTGAATAAATTATTAGATAATGTTCATTAGTCAACTCATTGGTGTTCATTTTCAATCCATCAAGATAAAAGAATAATATCAAAATCAAATTATAGGATGTTATTTATGTAGTTTGCTCATTTTCCTCGGCTGATGTACTAACATCATATGGTTTATTTTTTGTATTGCGACATCTAGTGGACACATTTAGAACAGCAGTTTCTTTCATTCAAAAATTTCGGCCCATATTTATACTTACCAAACTCATCCCGCGGGCCGGTTAAAACCAGTTTGCGGGCCTGATCCGGCCCTCGGGCCGTATGTTTGGCACCCCTGGTCTATAGCATTTTTGTTTACAAAATAAAAATACATCAAAATTCCCTCCCCCCCAAATTTGACTTTTTAGCATGCGGGCCTTGGTCTCTGCTGAAACTGTTGTCCCTGCGACCCGATTCCGGATAAGCGGTTGAAGATGGATGGATGGATGGATGGATGGGCCTTGGTGAAAAAGTTTGGACACCCCTATATAAACATATATTCCAAACATTTTTTTGTTAGAATAAAATGCTTGTTCCCCTGACTTATGATTTTAAAAGCAAGTATGTTATCCATCGATTTGTACGTAAAAAAAAAAGACTCGGAATTATGTAACAATATCATGAGATTATACATACATTTTTCACTGTAACAAGCGGCCCTCGAAGAGCAGCCATAACTGTGATGTGGCCCTCAATGTAAACCAGTTTGACACCGACCCAATTAGGAAGCGGTACCAAAAAGTAACTGTACTCGGTATACATCCCGAGTCAATACATGCGACCGATCTCACTCATGGATAATGGGTATTGGAATCAGCATAAAACCATGATCGGAACATCGCTAGTCGTAACCAAAAAATTATTTGTAACCAATAATTTTTTTTTATATGTTTACATTTCAAATGCATTTTTATTTTGGTTCCAATTACAGTACAGGCCAAAAGTTTGGACGTACCTTCTCCTCATTCAATTTGTGTTCTTTATTTTCATGACTATTTACATTGTAGATTGTCACGTCAAAACTATGAATGAACACATGTGGGGTTATGTACTTAACAAAAAAAGGTGAAATAACTGAAAACATGTTTTATATTCTAGTTTCTTCAAAATAGCCACCCGTTGTTCTGATTACTGCTTTGCACACTCTTGGCATTCTCTCGATGAGCTTCAAGCACACCTGTGAAGTGAAAACCATGTCAGGTGACGACCTCTTGAAGCTCATCGAGAGAATGCCAAGAGTGTGCGAAAAAGTAATCAGGGCAAAGGGCGGCTATTTTGAAGAAACTAGAATATAAAACATGTTTTCAGATATTCCACCTTTTTTTGTTAAGTACATAACTCCACATGTGTTCACTCATAGTTTTGATGTGACAATCTACAATGTAAATAGTCATGAAAATAAACAAAAAGGCATTGACTGAGAAGGCGTGTCCAAACTTTTGGCCTGTACTGTATGTTTTTGTTTGGTTATTGAAGAAAACAAATAAAGGCAAACATGGGAAAAGTAGAGAAAAAAAAAAGTAAATTTTAAAAAAAGTTGGCATGATAACATTAGGACAGTGTTTTTCAACCACTATGCTGTGGCACACTAGTGTGCCGTGAGATACAGTCTGGTGTGCCGTGGGAGATTATCTAATTTCACCTATTTGCATTAAAAATATTTTTTGCAAACCAGTAATTATAGTCTGCAAATTATGTGTTGTTGTTGAGTGTCGGTGCTTAGTAACCGTGTAATACTCTTCCATACCAGTAGGTGGCAGCCGGTAGCTAATTGCTTTGTAGATGTCGGAAACAGCGGGAGGCAGTGTGCAGGTAAAAAAGGGTCTAATGCTTAAACCAAAAATAAACAAAAGGTGAGTGCCCCTAAGAAAAGGCATTGAAGCTTAGGGAAGGCTATGCAGACCGAAACTAAAACTGAACTGGCTGCAAAGTAAACAAAAACAGAATGCTGGACGACAGCAAAGACTTACTGTGGAGTAAAGACGGCGTCCACAATGTACATCCGAACATGACATGACAATCAACAATGTCCCCACAAAGAAGGATAAAAACAACTGAAATATTCTTGATCGCTAAAACAAAGGAAGACATGAAACTGCAAGAGGAAAATACCAAAAAAAGAGAAAAAGCCACCAAAATAGGAGCGCAAGACAAGAAGTAAAACGCTACACACAGGAAAACAGCAAAAAACTCCAAATAAGTCACGGCGTGATGTGACAGGTGGTGACAGTACACCTACTTTGAGACAAGAGCTGTAGTGATGTATGCTTGGTTATGCTTTATAGTCATATCCAACAATTCTACTGTCCACTGTCAACTGAGTTTTGTTTTTTAATGATTTCTGCTGGTGGTGTGACTCCGAATTTTTTCAACGCAAAAAATGTGCCTTGTCTCAAAAAAGGTTGAAAAACACTGCATTAGGATATACAGCTAGATAACTTTTTTTTTTTTTTTTTTTACCAAAAAAACAAACTCCAAGCAACATCCATTGACTTTTCAGTACGCGTCCCTCTGTGGAAAAAGTTTGCACAGTTTGTACTTAAAACGTTTCTGAAGCAGCGCCTGGCACAGACGTGTGCTGGTGTGCTTCCAGCCCGTGACATCAGCCCCCCTTCAATATGGACCGGACGCGCCAATTATGAGCACGTTAGCCGGCCCTCTTTCAGCCTTTAAAAGTAAGCAGGAGTCCAAAGTTGAGCAGGACTACCACAGAGTGCCCACCCTTGGTAGGTCTTATTTGTTCCCCACTCTAATCAAAACAGAAGCTGATGTGATGATTTCACATTTCAGGTCTACAAGAAGATGTCTTTAACTGCACTTTGCTCTTTTATTCTGCTGGCTTGTGTCTTGACTCCAAGTGATGGTCAAAGTGAGTATCGTATTAATTAGAATAATAATAATGATGCCTTTTAAGGGGACTTTGCAGGGAGCCAACATGGCATTACTAGTGTGTGTGTTTGACCTCATTTGTGTTTACCTTGGTAACAATTATTTACTAGACAGAGCTTTTGTGTGTCCTAAAATTCAATGCCGTCTTTCTGGTCCACAGGCAGCTGCAGAGGACGCTGTGGCGTGGAGTACTACAGAGGTTACATGTGCCAGTGCGACTTCAGCTGCTTGGCCTACGGAGAATGCTGCCTCGACTTTGAAGCTCAGTGCACCACAAGTGAGGATTTTTTTTTTTTTTTTTTACCCAATCTCCGTGATCTTTAACTGCAATTATTACATATTGTTGCTGTTAATATGCAGAATTTGACCCCCATTTTAAACAATGAATACTAACTTACTGAGGGACAAGCTGTAGATAATGGATGGATGGTTAGAATATTAGGTACACTGGCATCATCTTCATTTTCGATCTTATTCTCGAGAAATGTCTACTTTTTCTTGTAATATATACAAAAAAAATCTAATGTCAAACATGTTTTTACCCTGATCTAATATAACATTTGGGTAACACTTTAGTATGGGGAACATATTCTAAGTAACAAAGAGTTAATTAAGAGTTATTTGGACACTAGGGGAACATATTGTAAGTAAAAAAGACTTAATTTAGAGTTATTTGGTTAGGGTTAGGGTTGTTGTTTAATAAGGCCATGCAGAATAAGGCATTAATAAGTACTTAATAATGACTAATTAAGAGCCAATATGTTACTAATTTGCATGTTAATAAGCAACTAATTAATGGTGTATATGTTCCCCATACTAAATTGTACCAAAATTTGTAATTTCAATCTGTTAAAATAATCCCATGTAAAATATAATGTATTTTTCTTGAAATAAATGTACTTACTTTTTTACTGGTATATTACTAGTATTTAAGTTAAATTAAAGTACACACACACTAGGTGTGGTGAAGTTAACCTCTACATTTGACCCATCACCCTTGTTCCACCCCCTGGGAGGTGAGGGGAGCAGTGAGCAGCAGCAGTGGCCGCGCTGGCGAACCATTTTGGTGATTTAACCCCCAATTCCAACCCTTGATGCTGAGTGCCAAGCAGGGAGGTAATGGGTCCCATTTGTATAGTCTTTGGTATGACTCGGCCGGGGTTTGAACTCACGACCTACCGATCTCAAGGCGGACACTCTACCGATTTTCTGGTAATATTACATTACAAAAAGTACTAAATGTACTTTTTCCTTGTAAATAATTTGACTTTATTCTTTAAATATTGTAATGTGTTCTTGTAATATAAGTTAAATCGAGAAAAAAAATAAGAAAATAGTTGAGTTTTGATGAAGTATTGTGTTAGGAGTATGCTTGTTATCGTGCTGCACTGCATCATACTGTGAGGGGGTGTGTATTGTGTCGCTAACTTAGGGAACCAAACTATTTAAAAAGTATATTTTGTGGTTTAATAATGTCAATAAATTGATTTTTTTGGTAGTCAAAGATGGATTACGTAAATCATTTAAAAAAATAATAATCATGTGGTGGAATGAGCTCGATTATATTGTACTCCGGGGAAAAATACTAGAAAAAATACTTAAAAAAAAAAAAAAGATAAAAATGTAATGAATAAAAATTAATAGTCACTTTTTTAAGCAGTGTCAGATGTTCTGTATAAATAGGAAAACATTGGTACAAGTCTCAAAATGGCTTTCATTTATGGGTTAACACCTTTAGGAAATACATAAACAATATTATAAACATATGCTGTTGCTTAGTAATACATTTTTAATCAGAGCAAAGTACAATACAAATAAAATATGTAAAATTAAATGTAAATATTTAAAAATTTAAATGGAAATTACAAATACTATAGGTGCACATTAAGAAAAAACTACTCATTTACAATACTTACCAATTTTGCTAATAATATATAATATTCCTGCTTGTGTACTTAATGAAGTGTCCAATGAGAGTGCATGGTTACCTTTAAAGTAAAGTACCAATGATAGTCCCACACACACTAGGTGTGGCGAAATTACTCTCTGCATTTGACCCATCACCCTTGATCACCCCCTGGGAGGTGAGGGGAGCAGTGAGCAGCAGCAGTGACCACGCCCAGGAATCATTTTTGGTGATTTAACCCCCAATTCCAACCCTTAATGCTGAGTGCCAAGCAGGGAGGTAATGGGTCCCATTTTTATAGTCTTTGGTATGACTCGGCCGGGCTTTGAACTCACAACCTACCGATCTCAGGGCAGACACTCTAACTACTAGGCCACTGAGTAGGTTTACCTCTACTTTACCTTTTCATGCACACATTAGGATTTCCCCCAACTGTTTTAATTCTCTGCACATGAAGAGAAAAAGTTCTTTTTTTTTTCTCAACAAACCTGTGCACTAGGATGGACATTGGACAACATGCGCCTCAAGGTTTTACTTATCAAATATGTTTTAGGGGGAAAAAAATACAAAATATACATTAAGAAATATGTTTTCAACAATAATATTCCAATATTATTAAGCTTGTATTGATGTAGCTACTGGATTAGGGGTGATCCGATTCAATTATTTTACTTCCAATACGATACCGCTGTGGTATCAATATCGCCCTCGAGTGTTGGCCGATACCCATATTAATCTGCTACCATATCAGGGTTTTTTTTGTTGCTGATATCGGTCCAATATCCAATATCAATATCGCCCTAGTTGCTGTATAGTACGTTTTATCATTAGTTTTTATCACGTCTCAATTGTCCAGATTCCTTCTCTCCTCTGTAGCGCGTTGAGATGGCAGAAATAAAGTATATTATACATCAAATTCATCATTACCGTTGTCAAAATGTATTGTAAAAGTTTCATGGCTTAAGAGGGTTTTTAAAACAGGATAACCATAAAAATCATGATACAATCTAATAAAAACATTTTTTTTTTAAACAAGCAGCAATAATATAAATTGCAGTGAACATTTATTCAGTGGACATGCACAATTTCCTCTGATCACAAAACCAATACTACTTCTTAGTTGCTGCTTCATGTGCCTCTATTTTGTATACCTGAAAGGGTCTCCTTATAGAAAGAATGGACAGGTCTTCCTCCCTAGCTAGGCACGTCCGTCGGCTATCTTGTTTTTGAGTAGTATCGACCAATGGATGGCAGTGTATATCAAGAAACTACACCACGGATGATCAACTAAATTCTTTTGGGGACCACATTTCCAGAAAGCTAAGGACCGGGGGTCCGGCTTCTCCCTTCACTTTTAGTTTTTTGTTGGTATATTCCAAAAAACTAGCATTTTCTACAATAGACATTTGATTTTGGTCTATTTTTTTTTGGTCAGAATTACAGCACTGCTCTGTTTTGAAGTCATCTCTATGACAGCACTCAGGTGTTTTTTAAGAATCTGCTGCAAAAAGGAAGTTGATGACCCAAATGATGACAAAAAGAGGACCTAAAATGGAACCTTGAGGAACACCACTAGTGTAAATTAAACGAATGACTACTGACAGCATCTGAAGTAAACAAGCTACTGCAACGCTTCAGTTACATAAATCTCATTACAAAAAACAACTGCCAAAAAAGGAGAGGACTGGAGGAATGCCTCAGTTACGTGAATCAGAAGTTTGCTCTAGGTTTGCTAGCAAGGTTAGAATGTCAATGCAAGGACCCGCCAATGGTCCAAGTTTCTCTATACAACAGGAGCACTGGAATATTTTTAGGAATTTGCTGCAATAATGTTTGTCTCCCAAGGTTTGAACTGAACACGGTGTCATACCCGACCAACTTTGCATAGACGGTAGGAAACAGCTTTTGAATAACAATTCACTAGAGTTGTACGGTATACCGGTCCATACTAATGAATCATATTCCGCATTATACCACTTCTGAAAAGTACCGGTCCGCCACCCCCCCCCGCAACCCGTCGTCGTCACGTCGTTTTTACGAGCAGACGAGCATATTCGGCAGCGCACAATCACGGAGTACTTACAAGCAGACACAGTGTGTAGACAGTAAAAGGGAGAACTGACGCATTTTGGCTTAAAAATTAAAGATAAAGGTGAAGTTATAACACTGAAACGCCCTCAGGAAGAGGTGCTTTAAACCTTGTGTGGTGTTCGGGTCTGTGGGAGCCGTTTTCATTTTTTATTAAAAGAAAAATGATACAATTAATTAATTTTTCAAACTGAGACTCACTGACTTTGGCTCATTTTCTGTGAAGAACATACTGTATATCAGAATACATATTTAATGACCACACCCCCCCCCTACACATTTCTATTACATATAACATGTCCGGGTCCACTGGACCCGGGGCTAATAGAAGTGTGGAAATTGATGTTCTGTGTACCACCCCCCCCCCCCCCCCCCCCACACACACACACAGGAGGACAGAGTGTAGGTACACAGAACATCAGAGGGTCAAATGTGCGAGAAAATGAGAGCAGACATTGTTGATTAAACAATGTTGCAACCTTGTGTGGGAACCGCAGGTGCAGAAACACAAAAGAAGAATCCCTGTGGGATGCAGAAACTGGCAGAGAAATTTTCCGTGCAACGTTCATATTGTTGTTACTCAGCCAGCGTTTGTGGGTCTGATGGACCCGTTGCATTTTGTGGCTTTCAATGCCTCACAAACACTTTTATGTTAAAATACTGAACAGATGTTTACCTTATCCCAATAAACATCTGTTCAGTATTTTAACATAAAAGTGTTTGATTGTGAGGCATTAAAAGCCACAAAATGCAACGGGTCCATCAGACCCACAAACGCTGGCTGAGTAGCAACAATATGAACATTACACAAGGGCAAGACATGGCTAGCTAGCTAGCGGCTAAAGTCCATCCCCAGTCGGCAGTGTTTTAGCTACTTCTAAATCACTAATCCTCGCCTCTATGGCGCCAAATAAAGTAAGTTTCTTACAAGTATCATCCCTGCAGGACGAGGAATAGCTAAGCATGCTTCACTACACACCGTAGCTCACCGGCGTCAAAATGTAAACAAACGCCATTGGTGGATCTACACCTGACATCCACTGTAATGATACCAAGTACAGGAACGTATCTAGTCGATACTACAATAGATTACGTTGATATTTTGTGGCATCACAACATCTTCGGTACCGGTACCAAAATATTGGTATCGGGACAACACTACAATCCACTGTGCTGAAAGGGACAAGCGGTAGGAAATGGATGGACGGACGTGCATGAAAGAGTTAACTATCCCTCATGGATAAAAGACAATCTATTTGGTGCAGCTCACTAAAAGACTGTGTTGTGTTGCATTTATGTGCCGCAGAAAACTCCTGTAGAGGTCGATGTGGGGAGACGTTCAAGAGAGGCCAACTGTGTAGCTGCGACTCGGATTGCGATAAATACAAGCAGTGTTGTCCAGATTACCAGCTCCAATGTGAAGAAGGCAAGCTTTATCCAACATTCAGCATGATTGAGCATCAAATACACAAATTTACATGCATGAACACATACAGTCGTGGTCAAAAGTTTACATACACTTGTAAAGAACATAATGTCATGGCTGTCTTGAGTTTCCAATCATTTCTACAACTCTTATTTTTTTGTGATAGTGATTGGAGCACTTAGTTGTTGGTCACAAAATACATTCATGAAGTTTGGTTCTTTTATGAATTTATTATGGGTCTACTGAAAATGTGACCAAATCTGCTGGGTCAAAAGTATACATACAGCAATGTTAATATTTGGTTACATGTCCCGTGGCAAGTTTCACTGCAATAAGGCGCGTTTGGTAGCCATCCACAAGCTTCTGGCAAGCTTCTGCTTGAATGTTTGACCACTCCTCTTGACAAAACTGTCAGCTAAATTTGTTGGTTTTCTGACATGGACTTGTTTCTTCAGCATTGTCCACACGTTTAAGTCAGGACTTTGGGAAGGCTATTCTAAAACCTTAATTCTGGCCTGATTTAGCCATTCCTTTACCACTTTTGACGTGTGATTGGTGTCATTGTCCTGTTGGAACACCCAACTGCGCCCAAGACCCAACCAGTGAGCTGATGATTTTAGGTTGTCCTGAAGAATTTGGAGGTAATCCTCCTTTTTCATTGTCCCATTTACTCTCTGTAAAGCACCAGTTCCATTGGCAGCAAAACAGGCCCAGAGCATAATACTACCACCACCATGCCTGACGGCAGGAATGGTGTTCTTGCGATTAAATGCCTCACCTTTTCTTCTCCAAACATATTGCTGGGTATTGTGGCCAAACAGCTCAATTTTTGTTTCATCTGACCACAGAACTTTCCTCCAGAAGATCTTCTCTTTGTCCATGTGATCAGCAGCAAACTTTAGACGAGCCTTAAAGTGTCGCTTCTGGAGCAAGGGCTTCCTTCTTGCATGGTAGCCTCTCAGTCCATGGCGATTCAAAACACGCTTGACTGTGGACACTGACACCTGTGTTCCAGCAGCTTCCAATTCATTGCAGACCTGCTTTTTGGTGGTTCTCGGTTGACTCTTGATCATCCTGACTGATTTTCTCTCAGCAGCAGGTGATAGCTTGCGTTTTCTTCCTGATCGTGGCAGTGACAAAACTGTGCCATGCACTTTATACTTACAATTGTCTGCACAGTTGCTCTTGGGACCTTAAGCTGCTTTGAAATGGCTCCAAGTAACCTTCCTGACTTGGTCAAGTCAATGATTAGGTTTTTCAGATCTGTGCTGAGTTCCTTTGACTTTCCCATTGTTGCGTTTTATAACCGAGTCTAATGACTGCATTACACGAGCCCTATTTAAATGGGCTCAGAGAAGTCAACAGGTGTCGTCAATCATAATCACTCACATGAAGTTAAGAGGCCATGCCATGAAGCTTCATGTATGTATACTTAGTTTTGACCCAGCAGATTTGGTCACAGTAGACCCATAATAAATTCATAAAAGAACCAAACTTCATGAATGTTTTTTGTGACCAACAACTATGTGCTCCAATCACTCTATCACAAAAAAATAAAGAGTTGTAGGAAGTATTGGAAACTCAAGACAGCCATGACATTATGTACTTTACAAGTGACCACAACTGTAAATAGGGTAGAAATCCTCCTCCACGACAAAGTAGTCCTGCATGTCGAGCAGCACGTGGCATGCGATGCACGCAGGAATCTACGCCACCAAATTGGGTTACATTTGACATATTTTCTGTCCTAACGATTGCCACAGAGGAAAACAATGGAGCATCCAGTGTAACAGCACCAGGGGCGAGTAATTCATGCAATAATGTAGATGATAAAAAACCTCAAGGTATTATTTAACATGACAGAAGGAAAAATGCCTATGATAATCCCTCTAACGCATTAATATTCCAACAGCGCCAAGTCTGACTAAAGCAGCACAGCTGCCTTCAGCAGACAGCGAGGGAAACGATGAAGGTAACGTCTTAAAGTGTACTTGAGCTCAACTGTTATTATTATGAGCCAGACTTAATTATCAAGATGTTTAAAAAAAAAAAGAAGACAATTTTGACAATGCTGCTGTGGTTTGGTCACCAGAATGTGGCCAAAAAACACAAGCTGGAGTGGCCAAGAAACACAAGAGAGCAGTGTTGTAATAGTGTGGGAGGCCTAAAGGGACAGCTTCAGGGACATTATGTGAGAATAGGACAGCAGGAATACAGTACACTAGGGGTGTCCAAAGTGCAGCTCAGGGGCCATTTGCTGGCTAACAGTTCATTTTTTATTTAGACACAATTAAACATTGCCTGACAGAATATCAAATCAAACTTTATAAAGCGCTTTTCATACGCAAAAAAGAAATGCCACACAAAGTGCTTTGCAGGCTTAAAAACAATGCCCCGTCATCAATCACATGTACACACACACACATGCACAGATAAATGCATGGCTTAGTACAGAGGAGCCAGGTGAATAAACACTATCACAGGAGCCGTCTGCACCAGGAGATCATCAGACCATGGCACCCCCAAAGCCATGGCCGATAATCACTCATGCAGAGCACTGCAAAAAGTCAGTGTTCAAAAACAAGAAAAAAAATTAAAATAAATTAGGGGTATTTTATTTGAACTAAGCAAAATTATCTGCCAATAGAACAAGAAAATTTGGCTTGTCAAGACTTTCCAAAACAAGTAAAATTAGCTAACCTCAATTAATCCAAAAATACCTTAAAATAAGTATATTCTCACTAATAACAACTGTACTACTATATGAGTACGTATTTTCTATTGTTTCATTGAAAGTAAAACAGCAAAGTCCATTTGGCTGTCATGATTTTTTTTTTCATGCTTGAAATAAGAAATTGTTACTTTAAAAAAGTAGTTTTATACTTGGGAGTGTTGATGACACAGCTTTGCAACAGTTGATATTCTAGTTTCAAGCATGTTTTACTCAATATAGGTCATCAAATCTCAGCAACAAGCTGTAATATCTTACTGAGATCATTTAGGACCAAAACCCTTAAAACATGTAAAACACTAACATAAAATCTGCTTAGTGAGAAGAATTATCTTATCAGACAGAAAATAAGCAAATATCACCCCTATTTGAGATATTTCATCTTACTTAGATTTCAGTTTTTGCAGTAACGCTGAAAAGTGAAAATAATAAAACATGTAAAATAGTAAGACCCGTGAGTAAAAATGAAGGATAAATTACAAGTAAAACATATTGTGAAGATAAAAAATGTATTAACAGTGAATTAGGGTTGTACGCTATACCGGTAATAATAAAGTACCACGGTACAGATAATTAAATTTTTTTACTAAAATGCATCTGAAAAATACAGGTACTTTTTGCCGTCGTCACGTCGTGACATTGCCGGTTTTACGAGCAGAGAAGCATGTTAGGCAACGCACACGCACGGAGTACTTACAAGAAGAAACAGCGCGTAGACAACAAGGGATAATAGACGCACTTTGCAAAAAAAAACTAACGATAAAGGTGAAGCTACTGTACAACACTGAAGCGCCGCTCAGCAAGACGTGCTTTAAAATATGGCTAACTAGCTAGCGGCTAACGTCCATCCGCAGTGTTTTAGCTACTTCTAAATCACTCGTTAATTCTTGCTTCAATGGCGAAAAATAAACTTTCTTATAAGTAACCTCCCTGCAGGACAAGCAATAGCTAAACGTGCCTTATTACACACCGTAGGAGGATACAACCGCTAACCGCTAACAGCAAGCTAGCGCTCCTGAATGTAAACAAATCCCATGGGTGGATCTACACAGATATCGACTGTAACGATACCAAGTACAAGACCAATATATAGTCAATAATACAATGATCACATCAATATATTTTATTATCATACAATCTTTTGTCATGTTCTATTGTTTATAAACTCAGGAAATACATCCCTGGACATAGAATAACTTTAATTATGACCAATGTATGACCCTGAAACTACTTGGTATCGGATTGATACCAAAATTTGTAGTATCACCCAAAACTTATGTAAAGTATCCAAACAACAGAAGAGTCAGAAATTATTACAATTTAACACAAGTGTAGATGTAACATGTTAAAACAGAAAGCAAGTAAATATTAAGAGTAAATGAACAAGTAGATGAATAATCCATTTTCTACAGCTTGTCCCCAATAATTAAAAAAAAATGTTCTGGACCAAAAATCTCTTCATATTCTCTACTGCTTGCTAATGTTACCAGATCTGAGTTGTTGTGTAGAAATATGGGGAAACAACTATAAATGTGTGCTTCATTCACTAACGGTGTTACCAAAAATATAATTTAGAATATCACATAATGTTGGATATTGAGAACATACAAACCTTTTATTTATTGAATCACAAATATTGAAATTCACAAAGCAAACTATAACCTGCTACCCAATAGTGTACAACAATATTTCTCAACAAAAGAGGAGAAATATAACCTTAGAGGAAAATCTAATTCAAAACATTTGTATGCAAGTACAACATTAAAACCTTTAGTGTATCATTATACATGGATTTAAATTATGGAACGGATTAACCAAATAAATCAAACAAAGCACCAATATGATTCAGTTTGAGACCGTTCAAACTACAACTGTTCACAAAATACAAGGAATAACAATTATGATGAACATCTTGATCTTTTTTGGGGATAATGATTATTTGTGTATTTAATATTTGTTTACTTATTATGGTATATTATTTATTTATTCACTGTTCTGTTACAAACAGAGAACAAGGAAATGGGATATAATTGCTATGATATGAAAAGGGCTAGGATTAAATAAGCTCTGCTTCTTCCTACTCCTTTTCGGACGTGCTGTAATGAAACAACTGGAAATATGTGATGCACAACATTGTATCGTATGCATGTTCGAAATGAACTGAAACTAATACAATATGTTACTGCATACTTCAGCAGCCAAATTAGGAGCCTTTGTAACCCGTTTTGGTAGTCAAAAAAAAAAAAAAAGGGTATCAGGACAACACTACAGGAGATATATAATACATAAATGGAACTGTATCAAATTTATGATAACTAATACGATTAAAATGTTAAGTACAAATGACTTCAATAAAATTATTAAATATTAGGTAAAAGCCAAATCAAAAAGATGGGTCTCTTAAAAAAAGAATAATTACATAGTATCTGCTTTGTCAGCAACAACACAAGGTAGAGTTGAATAATATTTTTTAACTATGTTGCGCAATAAACAATATAAATGATATCAATTTGGTTGATGATGGAGGTTTAAATTAATAATTATTAATTCATGTTGATGTATCATTAGGGAATAAAGTGTATTTATCACTGGACAACTACAGGATGATAAATAGCTAAACATGCTACACTAAACACCGGAGGATACAAGAAGCCATGCTAACCGCTAGGTTTGCGCAAATTAAACAAAATAAATTATAAAAATTTGGCCTTTAAAACTATTGTTACATCATGTTAATGCAAACATTCTAGCTGTGTCCCGCAAATTTGACAGCAACAAGCCACTTCTAGGTCACTAATCCTCACCAAAATATTCCAACTGTATGTAATAAAAGGGACTAAGGAACTAATATTTGCATATTCTGACCTACACTGTAACGGTTTTAGCATGAGAAAAGCTGAAACATATCGAATAAAGGGTCATTATTTTCTGGATGCAGCCCTCCGTGGGTGAGAAGACACCTCCAGGCTGTAGGTGTAATGACAAAGATGTTTCATTATTTATTTTACTGTTTAGGCATTTTGGAGGTATTCATCCAGGCGTAGGTTTGGACACAATAGTATGATTTATTGCATATTTTCCCATAACAGATTATTATGAAGATCTACTTGAGAGTCCATCATCCAAACCACAAGATGATCTCAAAGACGGTCAGTTGATGTCGCTTAAGGAAAATAACCCCAATTTGTCTCTTGTAACCTGTAATGATGTTGAGGTCCGAGTGTACCAGTGCGCGTTATTACATAGTGGTTACAGATAAATACATCAAGGCCATACTAGATGATACATTGTCCAAATCAGGGGTGTATAAAGACCACAAGGGGTCAACATAAATCATTTCAGGTTAATTTCAACCTTCAAAGTTGAAGATATTCAAAGATACAGTAGACTGATGAATCAGTATTAAGTAAAGAGACAATGGACATTGGAAACTTGGATTTTGATTTGATCACAATTTTAATTATGATCACTATTGTGGACCTAGTACAATATTATGCTAGATCCACTCGACGTCCATTGCAGCGGTCCCTTACAAGGTTTCTCATTGTCATCCCATTGGGTTGAGTTTTTCTTGCCCTGATGTGGGATCTGAGCCGAGGATGTCATTGTGGCTTGTGCAGCCCTTTGAGACACTAGTGATTTAGGGCTATATAAGTAAACTTTGATTGATTGATTGATAATTCATCTGAACGACATCAAGTCAGCATCTAGAATCCTTGTAATTATTGGTTGAACCAAAAGTTATTCAATGAATTCAATTTCTTAAGTTCCACTAAACCATATACTGAACCGATTCCCCCATGACAGGCAAGTCATTAAAATGTAAGTCCTTTTTCTGCAATTCCAGATGGCAATGATGCGACCACTTTACCAGACTCGGGAACGTCTCCGCAACCCACCACAGCGGTTGAACAGGTCTCCAGCCAATCAACTCCCACCTTAGCAAACCAACCCGATCCTTCTCCCACAGCTGACACCGTGACACAGGAGACGACATCCCTGGCACAGACTGTTGCTCCAACTGAAGCTGCCTCTGAAAAACCTGAGGTCACAACCTTACTTCCCACCACATCTTCAGAACCCTCGCCAGACTCGTCCACAACTCCAGTACCACCAGAACCTTCACCAGACTCGTCCACAACTCCAGTACCACCAGAACCCTCACCAGGCTCCTCCACAACTCCAGTACCACCAGAACCCTCACCAGACTCCTCCACAACTCCAGTACCACCAGAACCCTCAACAGACTCGTCCACAACTCCAGTACCACCAGAACCCTCCCAAGAGTCTTCTACAACTCCAGTTCCACCAGAACCCTCCCAGGAGTCTTCCACAACCCCAGTACCACCAGAACCCTCCCAAGAGTCTTCCACAACTCCAGTACCAACAGAACCCTCCCAAGACTCCACCACTTCAGCACCCCTAGAAACCACACAAGAGTCCTCCGATACATTAGCAACTTCAATACCCCAAGAACCCTCACAAGAATCCTCCACAACTCCAGTACCACCAGAATCCTCCCAAGAATCTTCCACAACATCAGCACCCCAAGAGTCCTCAGAAGCAATTGCAACTTTAGTACCTTCAGAACCCACACAAGACTCTTCCACAACTCCAGTAACACCAGAACCTTCCCGAGATTCCCCAACCACTTCAGCACCCCAAGAGTCCTCAGAAGCAATTTCAACTTTAGTACCTTCAGACTCCACACAAGAGTCGTCCACAGCCTCCAACGCAATCACAACTTCAATTCCTTCAGAACCCATTACAGAGTCCTCCACAACTGCAAGTCCTGAGACTGTCGCCCCTGACTCGACGACAATGGTCCCACTATCCGTCAAAACCACTTTAAGCCCAACAAAAGGCCCTTCAGACCAACAGAATCCCTCTACAAGCATTCCTTCAGTGGGGTCAGACGTTGATGCCATGACGACTGCCAGTCCCTTGCCCACAGAGGCACTGAAGGAAGATTCTACAGCACCAGAACCATCTGTTGATCCACTAAAACCAACTGTCCCACAATTACCTAAACCTCAGGACAAGCCGAAACCTTCCAATCCACAGATAACTACAGCCCCTGTGGACAAGCCCACTCCTAAACCTGGGAGTAAGCCTGTGGATGCAGTGCTGACTATGGATAATTCCATAGACTACCAAGCAGGTAAGAACTTGATAGCTAAGATTTTAAGAAAATAAATAAAAAGGATGACTGGGAAATGTAATCATTTACAGGTTTTCTTCCCTTTGAGTTGTATTGCGTGTGTCTGTTTTGCACACAAAGTTTAATGCTGAGAACCGCCTACCCACAAATCAAACAGTTGTTTTTCCACAGAGGATTTCATTAAAATGTCTCATTTTCAGATGACAGCAATGACACAAACTTGTGCAGCGGGCGGCCAGCCAGTGCAATCACCACACTGAGGAACGGCACAATAGCGGTATTCAGAGGTCAGTGACAGGAAATTGTGCTAAATTGTCCAAACAGTACAGATGTGGGTCTAAAACATTTTGGACAGAAGCAAGTGCAACAAAGGGACGCAGTTTAGATATGTTAGAGAACGCATTTTTTAAAGTTTGTAGTATGACATTTATGCTAATCTCAGTTCTAGCCCTTTTTTGAAAATGTCCCTGAGAAGTTTGGGAAATGCTTTGGAGGACCGTGGTATCTTGATTTTTAAAGTGTGAGGTGGAAGTCATCAGGGGAGGTGAAGTAGCTTGAGAAGAATTAAGAAAAACTTACTAAACTCCGCTTTAGTTAGGTTTAAAGGAGGGGGAAATGTATGTTTTTGTTGTTATGGTGAGAAGACACGATTTCGGGAAAAAAAAAGCTCTACAAAAAAAAAAAAAAATCTAAAAATGTATTTTTTTATTTTAAAAATAAAACAAATATTTGATTGTATTTAGTTTAGTCGTTTGAATTGTCAGTCATTGAATTTTCTGTTTTAAAATAATCATACAGTTTTGGCACACTGTCATCCCCAAATAAAATATACCCACTTACCAATAAAAACGGCTTTTCTTTTTTAAAGCAACCTTTTGCCAAGGTATGAATAATTGCAGGCTTACTGTAGGCCTCCATTCATTTGTGGGTATTTTACATATTCGTCCACATGAACATGTTGCAGTGAGTCAACATTGTCAAAAGTGGTCTTAAATTACATCTGAAGGCTTGGTTTGATTGATTGAAACTTGTATTAGTAGATTGCACAGTACAGTACATATTCCGTACAATTGACCACTAAATGGTAACACCCGAATAAGTTTTTCAACTTGTTTAAGTCGGGGTCCACGTTAATCAATTCATGGTAAATTCTTAAGTGCTATTGTATGTAGTTTTAATAACACTTTATACTAATGTTACGCTCCACAGGTCACTACTTCTGGTTTTTAGACCGAAACAGGGTGCCAGGTCCTGCTCGGGGCATCACACAGACATGGGGTGTTCCGTCCCCCATTGACACGGCTTTCACCCGTTGCAACTGTCATGGCAAAACGTACATCTTTAAGGTAATTTGTGTGACTTCACCAAACTTCTCTATAGTACACAGGAACTTTGTTTTTTAAAAACTGAATGTGCTTTGCAGGGAAACCAGTACTGGAGATTTCAGAACGATCAGTTAGAACAGGGTTATCCGAAGGCTGTGGAGGCAGGCTTTGATGGACTTCGAGGTCATGTCACAGCTGCTCTGTCTGTGCCCGAGTACCGCAAGAGGACAGAAGCTGTCTATTTCTTCAAGAGAGGTAAACTACTGCAGATGTTATTGTTAACACAACTTAATTATTGCAACATACATCTACATTTTCAACTCAATCTGTCATCTTAATTAACCCTTTCAGGTGGATTGGTGCAGAAATATTCATATCGGTCTGGCACCAGTAGTCAATCATGTAAGAAGAAACCAAAATTTGCTATTTACACAGTCCGCAGCAGAGTGGTTCGGCAAGCAGGTACGGATTTCCCAACTACACAAACACAAGAAATGTATTCGGTACACCTCAATCAAAACAAATCCAACAGTCTTTACAAATATAATTATTTACAGATGTATTGTCTCTGCTTTAAATTGTGAATTCGTCTTTTTATGGTACCCTAAACCGAAAGTGATTTGATGGCGCTATGTGCAGGGGGGAAAGAGCGCTAACCTGTAACTATAAATCAGGCAGAGGGTGCAGTTCACTAACATTTTCTCAAAAAGACACTTTGACAAGATGTATTTTATAAGTACAAAACTGTATTTATGTCTGGAAGCACTGCAAATCACGGTCAAATATTGGACATTAAAATTACTTTAAACCAGCTTACCAAAGGGTCAAAACACCTACGGTATAATTTTATATTCAAACTACGATTAGGCGGCAATCTACTGTATTAAAATAGATTTTTCTATGGATTTCCCCCCCAAGATGGTCTTGCCTGTGAATGGCGAAAAACTTTGAATGATTGACGCCCAAAAAAATGCCTATTTTTCATTTTAATAAATTGAGTTAATATTTATAAATGATAAATGGGTTATACTTGTATAGCGCTTTTCTACCTTCAAGGTACTCAAAGCGCTTTGACAGTATTTCCACATTTACCCATTCACACACACATTCACACACTGATGGCGGGAGCTGCCATGCAAGGCGCTAACCAGCAGCCATCAGAGGCAAAGGGTGAAGTGTCTTGCCCAAGGACACAACGGACGTGACTAGGAAGATAGAACAACTACTAACTAAGTTATTGAATTGATGCAATTAATAATACATTACTAGGGTTGTCAAAATTAATGAGTTAACTTATGTAAATAGTCACCATTTTTAATGTACACACTATTAGACTTAGACAAACTTTAATGATCCACAAGGGAAATTGTTCAACACAGTAGCTCAGCTACAATGATGGAAAGTGTAAGGATGGAAAGGACAATGCAGGTATAAATAGACTAATATAGCGATAAAAAATCTAACATATATACGAATATATACATAATATGTGTACAGAATAATATATCTACAGATATATTATATTATGTCTATGATTAACAATGCAATTTATTTTGATGATTAATCACAAAAAATTCATGCATTAACCATGTACACACTTTGATTAACCTTGACATTTATTTTAAAGATTGATCACAAAAAATTATTGCATTAATCATGCACCCACTTTGACTAACCATGAGATTTTTTTTTAACCATACAAGGCCTTTTACCTCAACCACCATACAGTCAGTGATCAGTTCAATGCATACGCCAGTACAAAAGATGAGTGAGAAGACTAACTGGTGTGCTCGCTGGCAAATTTAAAAGCACCAAAAACACCTATTTTTGATGTTTCAACCCTTAAAGTATGCCAAACCGCAAATAGGTGGTGATCTACTCTTTGAAAGACATTAAAAAATAAAATGTTTATGAGCATTTTTCGCAGTGTGAACATGAATAGGGGGATCTCCAAAGGTCAAATTTGAACAAAAAGGTTAGCTATCTACATTTTTGCTACCTTACATTTGCCAATACTTCTAATAAAGAATAACATGACACAGGTAACCAATGTTTCCCCATTTGTGGCAGCTGTTAAACCATTAATGTCTGCTGTGAAATTGTGTAAGAGTGGGTGTGAGCGTAGCACTAGAACACACAGTGAGCTCACGCAGGCCATATTCATGTGTATCAACACATGTTGCTCTCTGGGGAGAATGAGTCACCGCTCAAAGTGATCCTTTGAGATTTAACACATCGGAAAGAGCCTCAGCAGCGACATTTATGGGGAAACCTTAAAAAGAGTGGAATGTTAACGATTTGTTTTTGACCAAGCCGATTTGTGTCCAGTGTCTCTTTTAGGGCCAACGATTAGCATCAGGACGTCCTGGCGAGGGTTTCCCACTACCATCACCTCTGCCGTGTCTGTCCCGACTACCAGAGAACCAGAGGGCTACAAATACTACGTCTTCTCTAGAAGTGAGTTCTACCAAAAAACAAAAACATGTGTTAAAGTCATTCAGAGAGTTTATAACACGCCTGACAGGGACCATGTGTGTTTGGGTGTGCCAGACAGGGTGGGAGGGGCTAGGTGCATGTAAAAAAGCCAACTGTGATGTGTATTGCCGTCAAAGTTCCATTACAGTACAAGTACAGCTCAAAACCAAAAAGATGTACTGTGATTAATGTTAGTCTGCAAGTTGTTTACATTGTTTGCAAGTGAGAACCAGTGTCCCCTGCAGTGGACATGTTTTTTTCTTTAACAAATATCAGTAAGAAATAGAAAACACAAATGTCCACTGCAGAGGACACTGGTTCTTAGGATGTTATATAATTATCAATATATTTAATAGGGGTGCTGAATTTTTTAAATTCATATTCAAATCATCATTCTTTTTCAACCTGATTCTAAATCCTTTCATAATATTCATAAATACAAAATGTAATTTATTTAAAACATTTTTAAAAACACGTTTTGTAGGCCATCTCTGCTCTCACTCGCTGCGCATATACATCATACGTCACCATGTGCACCCTGTTTTGAAAAGGTTTTATTACGATTGTATTCTAAATATATTGCGAGAATCGTGTTGAAATGAGAATAGATTCTGAACCGAATGATCACCCCAAGAATCGGAATCATGCTGTATGATTTACATCCCTAATATAATGAAATAATTATTGCATATATTTAATTTCGTATGTCATGTTTCATTCAAACAACAAAGCAGCTAAACTACTTTTCATTGTTTTACTAAAATGACAAATTATATGAGATTATCCCAGTCAGTGATTCTCAAACCATCAGGTGGTATGCCAAATAATCACTTGATTAAAGTACAGTGTTTCATTTTCCTATATTCAAACATTGTTACTGTTCAAGCTGTGTGTAATGTTATAGTGGCCAAAATTATTGAATATGCTTGTTAAATAAAACCTCTGTCTTTTTAAAAAATAAATATTTAAGCCTACTACACTACTGTATTTTAATGTTGGTCATTATGTCATCACTGTCCTAGATAGTAAAAAAAGATCCTTAAATCATCACCATTGTTTTTCTTCTCATAATTGCTCATAATGTCTTTTGCAGCTAAATCATACAACATTAGGATGGACACTGACCGGCCTGTTATCGCCACAACAAGAGAAAACCCTTCGGCTCAGAACAGCAACTTCATCAAATGTCCAAAGACCCTCTAGAGGCCGCGTCAAGAAGTTGGCCTTCACATTATAATTTCTGAAAAACTTTTAATAACATTTTTATCATAATGCAACACTTCAACATGGACTTTGATCACATCTCCTTTGTATCTGGATGATTGAAACAAACAAATGATTAGAGAAAGGGGTACCCAGGAATGACAGAAGTTCTGTCTCATCAAAGCTTCATCTGGCGATGCGTCTGCCATGGACTCCCCGGGAAGGAAATGCTTGACCTGTTGGAATATAATACAGCATAACTCCTGATCTATGGGTGTAAACATTTACTACAGTGGCTGTAAATAATGCGCATCACATGTCTGCAAATTAATAAGCATGCAACAGAAATATTCATTAAGTAAGAATCATTACTATGTATTCTGTTACTTTACATTTGATTTAAAATAAAGTTGGTTATATTGTAACTTTTTGCTTGTTTTAGCTTTGAATTTTCAATGGCACTACAGGTCAGAGTTTCTATTTTTAATTTCAAGTGTTTAGCCCATCTGACATCAATTTCAGAAAATCCACACTACCTTCTAAAGCAGGTTTTATTGAGGGCCACATCGCAATTATGGCTGCCAACTTAGGGCTGTTTGTAACAGTGAATATATATGAATATAAACTTAAAATAGCCTCTTTACACAATTTGCATAGGTAACTCTTCATTATTACATTTATTACTAACACATTGCCTTTAAATAGACTCCCTTTTTAGACCAGTTGATCTGCCGTTTCTTTTCTTTTCTTTTCTACTCTGCTCCGGGGTGGACCGCTAGCCTGTCCATCGGATGGGGACATCTCTACGCTGCTGACCCGTCTCCGCTCGGGATGGTTCCCGCTGGCCCCACCATGGACTGGACTTTCGCTGATGTGTTGGACTTTCACAATATTATGTCAGACCCACTTGACACCGAGGATATCGTTGTGGCTTGTACAGCCCTTTGAGACACTTGTGATTTAGGGCTATATAAATAAACATTGATTGATTGATTGATTGATAACTTGCTTTGAAATCGTAAGTCAAAGTGACAAGCAGATAATTAAGTAATTTTGATACTCCCCCAAAATGCTTGGAAAATCTTGTTGCGTGATCAGATAATACTAAAGTGCAGAACAAATGTAATTGGATGCAGTACAATTTTCTGTCGAATCGAAAAAATACTTTCGAGCCTTTTCACAGGCCGCATATATGACGAGGTTAACCCTTTATACAAGGTGGCAGACCACATAAATGACATGGGCCACACAAAATAATGTGGCGGACCACATACAATGACGTGACATTCCACAAAAATAATGCGAAAACATGCAATGACATGTCGGGCCATAAAAAAGTATGTGGTGGATAAACAATGACGTGCCGGGCCATAAAAAAAAAAATGCGGCAGACCACATACAATGTGTCGGGACACAAAAATAACGTAGCGGACCACATAAAATTGGGCTAAATCTGGGACCTCGGGTACCTTGTGCCTCGTGCTGGAATGACAATAAAGTTTTTTGAATTCTTAAATTAACACATTAATCATTCACACTGTAAACATGAAGTGTGAGGGACATATAAAATATAGTAATAAAGAGATAAATACAAAATTAAATGAACTTTCAAAATTAATAAAAAAAGAGAACAACTCCTTGCTGCAAGGGAGGGACAGGTAGGATTATTTGGAAGAGAAAGTCTCAATAGTAAGACCACTATGCTGCTTATTTGTCACTGTCCATTTCATAGTAGAAAAATCCTTTCACGTGTTTAAAAATACCCTATTTATCTTTCATGATGGTCACGGCATTTAGGCGGCTTGGACCGGGCATGCAGATTTCTCCACTGAGCCTTTCCTGAAGTCTAATTTTATGTCACTTTTCTTTTATGCATGTCTGCCTCACGCTGAGGAGACATAATGAAGTGCAAAAAGCTAACTCACACAGAATACTATATTCAGGTGAACTTTGTGTTTACAGACCAAAATTACAATTATATACATAATTTATGGTTCTCCACTGACCATTTCATAAAGTCTAATTTCATGTGAAAACTTATGTACATCTGATTGTTTTATTTCAATATATTTTTTGATACATTTGCTATTACCGTTTTACATTATCATTATGGAGTATTGTCTGTAGAATTTTGAGGACAAAATTAAATTTTATTACATATTGGAATAAGGCTGTAACATACATTTTTTTTTAGAAAAAGAGAAGCGCTGTGAATTATTTCCCGATTAATTAATTAATAAATTAATTAAACAGAGGACCATCTGTATACAGGAAATGATGTCTGTGCAGAGACACTAGTGGATGGTATCCATAGTTGCATAAACAATGTGATCGTAAGGTCAGACATTACCTCCTCTCCTGACTCGCCCACCACGACTACCTGGCCAACGCTGCAGCTGTCTGCTGTGTCCAGGTCTGGTTGGAGCACTGCTTGTGTCTGAAAAAGCAAAACACACCATGTTTGACTCACAAAAGATGGTAGATTACACACGGTTTCCTGATGTGAAGGTGGCGTTACATTCATGACCGTGACTTGAGGACACCCGAGGTCATGTCGTCTGTATTTTTTAGTTGACAAAAAGATGATGATATGACTGACTGTAAATGTACTCTGTGTAGGACATCATGTACGCTGTACATCACCATGCGTAGATCACCCTCTCTCAATATACAATCTTTGGTCTTGCACAGCCCGCAACAACTCCAACAAGGTAACGCAATGAAGTGCACTTTTACTTTAAACATACTCTGAGCTGAAATGTGCTGTCAACATAATGTTAACATGAAATCATAGTGATGTAACTGCTGTTGCTTTCACCTGACTGAAATTGATGTGAAAAATTGTCGGTATAATACTGTCGTTTTGTCAGTCAGGTGTCGCCCCTAAACGTATTCCTGGCCACGCCATGCTCTGTGATTGATTAAAACATGAGTGCAACATTTTCTACATCACTTCCGGTGGGTCCGAAGCCTGGTCGTGGTTCAAAATTTGGTATGTTTCTAAAATGTATGTTTTACTGATGTTAAAATGGTTTAATATGCTAAACTTCAAAATATTAATAAAAAAGGGCCCGTTACAAATTCATGTTGATTATCGAATATGTTAGATGAGTGATGGATAGATCCTTATAGCTCAATTAAAGCTTTTGTTACTCTGGAAATTAATTGTCTTGCTCAAGGTAATATAATTTATATAGTGCTGGGATACCCATGATTTCAGCTTTTCACAGTTCCTCTTGGACAACCAATTTTTCACCTCGGTGTTTGTCAAAACCTAGTTACAGACCTGGTTAGGTCAAAGTGTACCTGCAGAGCTAGAAGAAGGCTCCTGGCTTGTCGAAGGCAGGTTGGTCGTATCAGAAGGCTGACTCTGCTCCACCAAATCATCCTGAGAGACCACAGCATCCACTGAACTTTCAGCACTTGGCCTGGAACTGAAGTTGAATACAAGGAATATAAAATGTTATACATCCCCAGCATTGTATAACTGTAGTTGACAACATTTATAGATCACTATATAAACAGTCAACTATAAAATGTTGCTTTTATACTAAAAAAACATGTCAAACCCAAATGAAAAACTTAAAATTATTCCCGATACCTTAATTACTTGGGATAACGCCGACATATGCATACATATTCACGACAGTGCTCAAACACTGTTAAAGGGCACGCCAAGTACAGTGGTACCTCAACTTAAGTGTGTTTTGAGTTAAAGCGGTCTCTCGGTTAATTGTTATGCTTTGTGTTTCAGGCAAAAATTTTGAGATACAAACATCCATGCCATTAGTTGGCATAGCAAATGCCACAGTGACACCTATAAGATCTGCCCAAAACATCTGGTTTTGCATTAACTCATAGCTAGAGATAGCCAAAACTTTGTTTTCCAACCATGGGAAGAAAGTACATGAGTGTAAAAGACAGCGCTGAGGAAAAAGAGGGGATGATATTCATTGAATCAAACAATAAATCAAATTTGAGCGTATCACTGCTACGGTAGCAGGGGGTGTATATTGTAGCGTCCCGGAAGAGTTAGTGCTGCAAGGGGTTCTAGGTATTTGTTCTGTTGTGTTTATGTTGTGTTACGGTGCGGATGTTCTCCCGAAATGTGTTTGTCATTCTTGTTTGGTGTGGGTTCACAGTGTGGCGCATATTTGTAACAGTGTTAAAGTTGTTTATACGGACACCCTCAGTGTGACCTGTATGGCTGTTGACCAATTTGCCTTGCATTCACTTGTGTGTGTTAAAAGCCGTAGATATTATGTGATTGGGCAAAGGCAGTGCCTTTAAGGCACGCCCCCAATATTGTTGTCTGGGTGGAAATAGGGAGAAATTCGGGAGAATGGTTGCCCCGGGAGATTTTCGAGAGGGGCACTGAAATTCGGGAGTCTCCCGGGAAAATCGGGAGGGTTGGCAAGTATGACTGGGAGACGCAACTGCTCAGTACTTCTCCCTACGTCCGTGTACCACTCCGTACAGCGGCGTTTTAAAAAGTCATAAATTTTACTTTTTGAAATTGATACCGATAATTTCCGATATTACATTTTAAAGCATTTATCGGCCGATAATATCGGCAGTCCGATATTATCGGACATCCCTAGTAAATACTGTACATTATTATTACATTACTTCTTAAAACTGCTGTAGTTGTTTGTAGTGCATTCTCTTTTAAATGGGAGACAATTTGAGATGCAAGTGTTTTGAGTAAAGAGCTCTGTTACAAAACCAATTAAGCTTGTAAGTTGGGGTACTACTGTAGTTTGCATTGTGCTAAGACAAGCTTGACACTCACAAAAGTCTAGCTGTTTGACCAGTGTGAGTGTTTCATACCATGCTCAAGCATGGTACCCTTTCCTGGCCACACAATTGGAAAGTGGGGACTTAGACACAAAACCATTTGTATAAACAATGCAATTGTTTCTCCTGACAGTTATTAATGATGACTGCCATCTTGCAACAGAAAACAACCCATAAATAGTAATATGTATATAGTACTGTACAGTCATGAACATGCAGCTGAATACAATACATTCTACAAGCCTGACTGAAAGTGTATGAGTGAGAATACTCCATGTTTTAAAAGTGATTGTCTTATGTCTTGAGTTGGCACACAAGTGTGCTCAAGCACAAAGGAGTGTGCATCAGTCAGATGACCAACTAAAGCATACTACCATAATAATAAACATTTAGGACTCCGAAGCTCTAAAAACACATTTGTATTATATCACTTGGTCGTGTTCTAATTGGTCAGAGCAGCTAATATTAACACAGACACACACTTACTTATCAGGGTCTGACTCAAGGAAGACCTCATTCCTATCCTCACTTGTACCGGCCATGCCTGGCACAACCAGGCCAGGAGTGGACGTGCTCACCATGGGAACAGACTGAGAGGCCGGCTCCAAAGCGTCTGACGGAACCACTTCGGAGAAGACTAACAATTGGAGACCAGTCAATGTTTGCTCATGCTAAGCGGACATGTAATTTCAAGTCACTGAATATGGCATTATACCTGGGGCTGCCAATTGCAGCAGTGTGGTGGGAACGCTGCGTCCACCAGATTCCTCTTCATGAGACGCTAGGAACAAAGGGCTTTCAAACATCCCCAGGCCTGCAGACATTCACAATAACCCTAAATGTTAAATTTGGTTTTGTTGCCATTTCACAGAAATAAAGAGTGGCTGTGTACCTCCTTGAGATGCGAGCTGGCCTAGATCTGAGCTGGTCTGTGGCACGTCGTCTGATTGGCCAAAACGGAAGCTTCGGCTTGTAGTCATTTGAGGAGAACTAACAAAAGTATAAGAAAAACAGTTACAAATATAACAAAACAATAGACGGATAGCATCACTAAAACAATAGAAAGATAGCCTAACTATGCTCAAATAACATACCTATATATGTCCCGATCCCGAGATCTGAGTCAATATTCGCCTTTTTTAACTGATCTACAATCTGCTGATGAGCTGCTAAGCTCAGCCAATCTTTAACACGGCTGTGTCTCTGTGTTAACATGGCTGAAGATTGTATTCACGTGAAATATTCCTTCAAAAGGGATGCACGCTCAGAGACACAATTACATCACCATATTCGTTTTTACTAGGAATGGGTACCTTTCACATTTGAAACTATACAGTACTAGTTCCCAGTACCTGGGAATAGATACCGGTACTCAACGGTACCAATTTTCGGCACTTTTGTGTGTTAGTAAATAATTGTTTTTAATAATAGAATCTCATTTTTCTTTTGAAACATTAGCTGATTATGATAACTTTTATCCAGTTGTTAAATCTTCTTTTATTATTGCATTTCAGAGTCAATTAATTTGCTGACATTAAAAATTGCAACATTACCTTGGCTGAGTACGCTCTTAGTGCTGCTGAAGTGACGGCCAAGTGTTAGAGTATGGATGTAACGATATGAACATTTTATATCACGGTTATTGTGACCAAAATTATCACCGTTATTCTAATCACAATATTATTGAATATGCCAATAAAGTAGTTATACACATACTAAAATGTACAGATTTTATTTAAAATATCGTGACTAAAATAAACAGATACACTGTTAGAAAACCCACTATTTTGCATGTTTTGTGTTTCTAATGCTTCACTGATTGTGTTTTAGACTTGGTATGTTATCTGTTTTAATGGCTAAGCTTTTATTGTTTTAGACATTGGTTTGTACTGTAGCATTTTAAGATGTATTTAAATGAAACGTGCATAGCAAATAGATTCTAGTGTTAATTATTATTTCTGGTGAGCGTAGTACTCTTTGGTTGTACTACTCTTTTTGCGGTTCTTAAAAGGCACTGTAAAAAAAGATCTATCTCGTATTTCTCCGATCGATCATGCTTGTAGGATCAATGTGCACAAGTGAATATCTTAGTTGCTCAGACAGTAATATTTTAATACAAGTTCAGATCGAGTTTGTGGTCAAAAGCTTGCACCCATTTGCTACAGTATTGCAGTCAGAGAAAAGTTGCATATTTTCCCCCCACCAGATATTCTCTCAGTCATATTACACAGGTGAAACTCAAACAATTGTAATATTGTGTACAAGTCCATTCATGTCAGCAATTAACTTCAAATGTGAAACAAAAATGCTATTTTAACTTATTACATGCAAAGTGAAGTATGTCAAGCCTTTATCATTTTGATGATCTTGGCTTACACTTTTCGAAACCCCACATTTTCTGACATTTTCAATTCCAGGTTTTCATTAACTGTAAGCAACAATCATAAAAATTATAACCAATAAAGGTTGCATGTAATAAGTTAATATTACATGTTACTAAACAGTACATTCTTGTGCAATTTCTACATGATTTATTTTGTTAAATTCTACAGAAGAATATTTACTTATTACATATTTCTTTTAACTTTTTTTCTTCTATGCTACACCTCACTGTAGGCTTTGTAAGGTCATTTTACCTGTAAACTCAACAAAATTGAGGCTAATACACCTCTCCACCCAAACAAGAATCGATAAGAGAACCGTTAAGGAACTGAATCGTTAAGCAGAATCGAAAGTGGAATTGGAACCGGAAAAATCGTATCAATTCCAATCTCTAGAGCCAATAGTAGTTTTTGTTTAGTAATTGTGCACTAGCCACTTGATTTTGTTAAAACTGGCTTATGTAGCATTCATAATACATCATGAGATTTACAACAATACAAGCAAATTCTAAATTTAATGAAATAAGCCTTATACAAATGTGCTATGTTTATTTCAGTTACTTGCCTTAAAACATTTTCAGATCCGTAATCTGTTGTCAAGTATCAGATCTGTATCCAAAAAATCGGCTCTTAGGGCAAACATTTTGATTGAGACAATCCTAACAGTAACAATATAAAAGTTTAACACATACTTTCAAATAAGGCCACAATAGCTACCACCTTTAAATGTAAATTTTTCGTTTGCAGATCTATTGGTATTATGGATGCTGTTATACAAGCATAATCAGTCTTTCGCACAGTTGAATGGAATTATCATTTGTAGATTTCAAAAGATATTTCTTTGTTTGTGTACATGTGAGACTTACTGTACGGCCTGGTCAAAACCATCAGCGCGGTGCGGCACAACCAATGTGGGAGTGTTGGGAACCATACGGTCGTTGTCGTCGAATAGATGCTGCAGCAAAAAGGCAGACAGACAATGCCAAATGATTTGTATGATTAAATTTTCAAACAAACTTTATAAAACACAAATGTAATGCAGATATTACTTACAGCACTACTGGGGAGCCCAGAGGAGAGTTGGGGTACCCTGCCTACTGACTGGCGACGAGCAGGGATGCGCTGAGACATCTAATAACACAAAATAATAAGATACATTTTTTTTAAAGGGGTAGATGACTTCATCGCCTAGTTTGCCTACTTGGTGTTTGTGTGTGGTCGGCTGTAACAAAGTTTTCTTGTTTGTGTCATAAGAAATGTGCGCCATAATCTCATGTTTTTCCAGGTGTTGGTTTCATTTCGTGCAGCGGTGCCTGCGCCTTATAACACGCGTGGGCGATTTAAAAAACATGAGTTGTCCTGGGCTGCATGTAAGAATGCGTTGATTTTAAAGACAATGTACACATCATCATGCATCTATTATCTCGCTATGTCATAGCAACGAAGAGAGTTGTCGCCAAGTATCAAGCATGCCTTGCGTGCACTTTGTAAATAACAGTTACAATTACATCTGTGGCTGTGTTCACACTGCAAAGTAGGATATCCAATTTGGATTTTTTTGTTAAATTAAATTTTTTTATTCACATTGCAAAAAAATGTGATGTCGAATGTGAACGTAAGATGGCCCTCATGCAGATGTGACGTCATGACGTCAGGACGTAGGTCTCAGTTCTGCCACGTGTGGCAATTTCAAGGATTTTGTGTGTAAAAAGTCAACATTTTCTGAACCCGATTATTGTGCATAAAAGATTAAGAGGGAAGAGGACAAGCTTTTTGGCGCTCGCAGTTTGTGGGACATTTTCTTCCACGTCCGCTCCAAAGAGGGTGAGGGCAAGCAGTTAGAGACAGGAGTGGTTGAACATTGACGCAAGTTCCTAAAACATTATTTTTGCCTGTTTTCTGCTCATTTATATATGATTTATATCCACATATAAAAGAGGCCTGGGTCGGATTTTAAAAATTCCGAATTGTACTGTTAACGTTGACATGAATAAATCCAATACAGGTCACATATGGGCATAACAACGGAAGTGACCTGCAGTGTGAACAATGCCTTTGTTTTTAGCGCTTAAGTCAACGTTTCTCACATAGAATAGTAGTTTGTTGTAGTTAAAGGTAACTTATGTACCGTGCTTGGGTAAAGGTAACCATGCCAGGCCGTGACAAAAAAAAAATAATATATACGAAATACTGCTACATGGTACTCACTTGTATTCCCAGTTATTTAGACAACAATGGCTTTGTGTTGAGTCATTTTCAGTGGATAGTAAATCCTTACTGCAATGCACTGAATATTAAGCGATGACTTCTTTGGAGCTAATTGACTTAAGTCTCTGCCGCCATTCAGTATTTGGCCTATCCATAATTATAAAATATATTATATTATATAATTGTATTTTTGCAATACCAGTGGTAACTTAATATTTTAATAATGATATGATTGTTTTATTCTTTGAAAAATAAATATTACTTTGTGGAATTGCAATGCCTTGATTTTAGTGAGGTTATTATTGTCATAGCCATAAATGTAAAGGTAATAATAACAATTGGCATAATATTTGTTTCTGTTTTTGGCCTTGGTATTCTCATTTTTGGGTTTTGGCCAAGAATATTAATTTCAGTGCATGCCTACTTATACTCTTTGTAGGTAAAATTATACTTAAACAGTTCAGTGTTTTACACATCAAATACCCCTAACTTTTTATATGTAGTATAAATTGTGTTTCAAAATGTGCCACATGTCTGTAAGCAGAACTTTTTTCAATGGCCCGTTACACACCTGAGTGGGTGGTCCTAGATCTGATGATGGACGAGGGGGCAATGAATATGTTGTTCTCCTTGGTGACTGTGGCATACGTATACCAGAGCTTGTGATGGGCTGTTCTGTACAGAATGCCTCCATGGTGGTGCTCTCAACTACAACATTTAAAAAAGTGATTATTACTCTGTGGAGTGAAATAATTCAGTATTAAGGTGGCATCACATGTCATTCTAGCAACACATAATTGTATTTCACAAGTAAGAAAGCTAATTTGCCTTAAGAGCAGGGATAACAAGACAGTTTGAATGGTGTTCCAAGTATTGCCACCCTTTTTTTCCAGACAAACAACATTACAGCTCTCTCAGTCACGGCACAGTTTTCGATAACTAATTCAATGACGGGACAGGTTGTGAGCACACTGGGCGAGTCCAAACTGGAGCTACACGTGCGTATTAATAAGGTTTCCTGGATCTTACAGCTTGCCGTCTGGGAATCTGCTGGTCTCTGGGTGGAGTCAGACGCCCCCAAACTCTCCTCAGTCTCTGTCCCTGGGTCGGTTACATCAGCTCCCTGAGAAAGGAGTGAGAAATAAAATTCATAATCATAAACAGAATTACGAACTGTTGAAGCGCTCTATAAAGCACAATTTAGTCAGTGAGCACAAATTCCTCATTACCATACTGAAACTGATGAATTTGTTTGTTTCAAACATGCCTTATTAAGGAACGCCACGCGGTTACACTTGCACAATATAACGAAAAAGAAAAAGAAAGAAGCAGAGTGGATTTAATTCGGACCCTTTTCTCTATGTCCTACTGATTCTTACACTTTCACTTCTGTGAAAAGAAAGGTGTTGGGAAAAAAAATCAAGCAATTCGGAGTTCAAAAAAAGGTAAAAAAATAAGGATACAAATGAGATAAAAGCCTGATAATTATTTTTTTGATAATAATAAAATAGAATAAAGATAGTAAATCAAAAACATTACCGATAAACAAGGCCACCCATGACTAAAATGGACCCTATGCCCAATTTTGTTTTGAGGCCACAAAATATGTTCTCACTATTTATGTGAAACTATTTTTTAAATCATTTTTAATCAATCTAAAATGAATTCATGGCAAATAAGTTGTCCAATAATTCATAGCAAAATAAAAAATTTAACAAAAGGAACACTTACATTTAAATTTACATATATAAATGTTTGGTAACACAGCAGTCCTTGGGTATATAAACCATTATATTATTATTATATCAGTGATGGAGCAGGAAGTGGTTAAGAATCAGTTTGCGGTAAAATTTCATATAAGACGCCCTGACAATCATTAGTTGACATTTTACGGATTCACGCAAAATTCACAGTGCACAGGGACTGCGAATAGGAAGGGGCGGCTAAATAAATACTGGAATAAAAAACTGAATCGCCCAATTTATAATTTATTTTTAAATTTACACCTATATGTTCTACTAGTTAGATGGTGATTTGGGACAAGGGGCAAAATGGTTAATATATGACTTGCTAAGGATCTCATGTGCCTAAAATGCTTTAAAGTACCTTTAAAAGCTTAAAAGAAACCATGTCCTTTTGATTTTCTCCTTAGCGAACCTTTTGTTTTGTTTGTATTGGAGGTCTGAAGGTCTAACGTGGACGGCGTGGCGAAGTTGGTAGAGTGGCCGTGCCAGCAATCAGAGGGTTGCTGGTTACTGGGGTTCAATCCCGACCTTCTACCATCCTAGTCACATCCGTTGTGTCCTTGGGCAAGACACTTCACCCTTGCTCCTGATGGCTGCTGGTTAGCGCCTTGCATGGCAGCTCCCGCCATCAGTGTGTGAATGTGTGTGTGAATGGGTGAATGTGGAAATACTGTCAAAGAGCTTTGAGTACCTTGAAGGTAGAAAAGCGCTATACAAGTATAACCCATTTATCATTTATTATAACTACTGGCTTGGTGCTTGCTTTTCAATTTTAGTCATTTAGTTTGAGCTGGCATGCATTTTTTCTTTCCAGCAGAGCTCGTAACAGTAAAACTTTTATTACATAACAGCCAATTTACACAAAAACAACATGAGTCGCTGTTTGCAGATTATCAAGCCACTTTCACACAAGCGCATTAGAAGTGAAGCCGCAAATCGGCCTCTTGCAGACACTGACTCATGTGGCGCAGCAACCAAGACCTAAGTAAACTAGTGAATTAGAGCGACAAAACTATGACACAAGGGTAAAACTCTTCTAGGAAAGGAATGGAAAAATGTACTTGAGTTGGAAAGAAAAGACCCAAGCGTGGGAAGGGTTAACATATCTACTGGAAATGGCAAGCGTGTGGGTGAGTGTTCATGTCAAAGCTGTCACTATGAGTACATGACGCATTTTTGCTAATCAAACCTCTATGTCATCTCCTTCGTAGGCCTCGTTGCCTTCTCCACTCCCTTCGTTACTTTCATCTCCTTCTCCCATACCCCCGTCATCATCTTCTTCCTCCTCCTCTTCCTCCTCTTCATCATCATCCTCCTCCTCATCTCCTTCATCGTAGTCCTGCGTTGAAGAGATAAAAACACAGGAACGTCAATTGGAGACTTCGAATAAAGCCTGCAAACTCAACACAATTAGGCACAAGCTGTGATGCTGTGATTTGAATCCAGAATGCTCTTGCTGTAAAGCTGTTTATTTTACCTGCTCGTCATCCTCTTCAGCGCCCTCTTCTGGGTTTTCCTCACTCTCAGTGTCGGTGACTATGACGATTACTTCCAGCTGCTGCTCAGGAGTTTCACTTTGTGTCAACGCAACGTCTTGGTACATAGAGGTAGACTGCGAGGCTGCCATCTCGTCTTCTTCATCCAGCGCTGCAAGTTCTTCTGTCTAAAACAGGCCAGAACAAACACTGTTTAATGCTTGTTTTTCTAAATAAAGATTAACATGAAAAATTGTAAAACTTAAAATAAAGTAAATATAATTTAATGTCTTTTTCAAAAAGAGCTTTGCGGGATTTTTCTGCATGTCTGAAGTCGCAGCTGTCAAGTGTATCAATGATTCGGCTGTATTGCTTATTATCTGGGCTTCTGCAGTGCCGTCTTACTGCTGGGGAAAATGATCCAGTGTGTGCTTTTATGTCGCATCAATGATTGACAGTTTAGCCTGCTTCTGCTTGGGCATACACAAGGCGTGTTGGCTGTGGAACTCACATGAAGGAGAGCGGCCGCACGTACAGTTGTGTTCCAAATAATAGCAGTCCCACATCACTAGCAAGATAAATCACTGTTTTTGTTAGAATTTCAACTTCTACACTGCAAGTAAATTTCTATAAGGTTTAGTAAAGGTATAGAAAACCAACAGACCCAACAGGAATGATGTGCATGCTGCTGATTCTGTGAAACTGAATCATTTACTGAAAGGGGCGTGTTCAAAAAAATAGCAGTGCTGCGTTCCATAAGTGACATCATTGATTATGTGTAAAAAAAAAGGTGTTAAACAAGTGGCCCTTATTTTAGGATCAAGGCAACTGAAGCTGCATATGCTGGCTGTGCATTTGTCCTTGGAAAAACAGTGTAAAATGGGTCGTTCAAGACACTGTTCAGAAGAAGAGCGTTCTTTGATTAAGAATTTAATAAAAGAGGGAAAACTTATAAGGAAGTGCAGAAAATGATAGGCTGTTCAGCCAAAATTATATCAAACACTTTAAAATGGCAGCTAAAACCAAAAAGACGAGGAAGAAAAAGAAAAACGACTATTGAAATGGATCGGAGAATAACCAAAATGGCAAAGGCTCAGCCAATAATCAGCTCCAGGAGGATGAAAGAAGATCTAATATGGCCTGTGAGTACTGGAACAATCAGACCACGTCTATGTGAAGCCAAGCTACCAGCAAGAAGCCCTCGCAAAGTCCCATTGTTAAAAAAAAACGTGTGCTGAAGCGGTTACAATTTGCCAAAGAACACATTGACTGGCCTAAAAAGAAATGGCGTAAAATTTGGGGACTGATGAGAGTAAGATTGTTCTTTTTGAGTCTAAGGGCCACAGACAGTTTGTCAGACGTCCTGCAAACACTGAATTCAAGCCCAAATACACAGTGAAGACGGTGAAGCATGGTGGTGCAAGCATCATGATATGGGGATGTTTCTCGTACTATGGTGTTGGTCCTATTTATCGCGTACCAGGGATCATGGATCAGTTTTAGTACATCAGAATACTGGAAGAAGTCATGTTGCCGTATGCTGAAGAGGAAATGCCCTTGAAATGGGTGTTTCAACAAGACAATGACCCCAAACACACCAGCAAGAGAATAAAAGCATGGTTCCAGAAAAACAGAGTTCAAGTAATGGAGTGGCCAGCACAATCCCCGAACCTTAATCCCATTGAAAACTTGTGGGCTGACATAAAGAATGCTGTTCATGAGGCAAAACCAAGAAATGCAGAGGAATTGTGGAACGTAGTACAATTGTCTTGGGCTGCAATACCTGTCGACTCCATGTGCCACAGATGTGAAGCGGTTATCAGAAACCGTGGTTATGCAACTAAATTATAGTTAATAATTCTAAGGAAAGTTGAATCTGCAAGCCTTTGTTAGTTTATACAGTATATTTGAGTTTTATATAGAAAGATGTCAACACTGCTATTTTTTGGTTTTATATTTCTTGACTTTCTGTAAAATATTGTCAAATTGAATTACTTTTTTCCAATTTTCTGGCTTTGAAATAGAATGTGCCGTCTCCCCAATGCATTTGTGTTCATTAAAATACAATTTATTTGAAGAATTTTGAGGTTTACACACCTTTTTAAACACACTGCTATTATTATGAACATAACTGTATCTCCCGCAAGTTGTGCAGGAAACGCCAAAACTAACTCTGTTTGCTAGCGCTCGGTTTGGTGTGTGCCTAATACCACTAATTGTACGTTTCCAATCCTTTGCACACTGCCAGACAGACTTGCTTTTGACAATTAAAAAACAAACCAAATGTCTGCATGCATCGTGTGAAACAGATTTTCTCTAAACAAGAAATCTAGTCATGTTTTAATCTCGTAAGTAATAAGTGTCCTTAATTGAGAAATAATGCAGTCTAAAACCTGACACTTGTCCTTCAAGACAAATATCAAATAATTATAGTTGTATATTACTTACATATATAAAGTCTTCAAGGCAGAGACGTAATGGAATGTATCCAGTACCTAATGTGCCGGCATCATTCAACGTACTGCATCATAAATTATTGTGACTACTAGGTGTCGCCAAACAACAATTACCATTCCACTTCAACTTAAAGACAGCATAAGTCCATTATAGATGTTAAATTATAAATAGATTAGGGGTGTCCTAATACGACTTTTTCCACTTCCGATATGATATTGGAACCTTGAGTGTCGGTTTATACCAATATTAATCCGATAATTTGTCAGCAGGAATCATGGTACATACTCTTATTTTGAAGTGTTGAATGTTAGAAAATGTTTGAATCAAGTGAAAATACTCAAGAGAACCATGGTAGGTATGAACAACTAACCTTACGAAAGATTTACACTTTGAAATGGAGTGTTAATGTGCTTTGACAACACCCGGTGGTCACAACAATTCATTAAATTATAGGCATAACAGAGGAAGTTGAATGACGAGGACACATTTGTTACTGGATACTTATATAATTGTATTTTTTGACAAAAGTTGTGTTTTAGACTGCAATATTGTTCAAACTCTACGACTACATTGTGTGCTTAGCTGTTGTGTAGCTGCTAGCTCCTGGTAGCCAATAGTCTACCATGTTTACCTTTAGTAAATAACAAAAATACAAGAAAAGACCAACCTTGTGTGCTTATTGGGGGACATTTAGCTGTTAACTGACTATCCAACTTTGCACGAGTAAACACACTGCAGGATTGCTTATATAGCGTAGATTTTGAATACACGCCGAGATTAGTTTTTTCCTTTTTTTGCTGATATCGAACCAATATCGGATCGGGACACCACTAGAATAGGCCATTGTTTTTCATACTTACTTTTTTCTTGGTGAAATTTAACTTTATCAAGCCATTTTTAACATTCTTCAAAACAAAATGTATGACTCGTGTTGATATTGTATTGGATCCATATTGGTAGGTATCAGTCAATACTAAAGGCTTCAATATCGGTATTGTATCGGAAGTGAAAAAGTTGTACAGGGACACCCCTAGTCTTGTTTATACCTTTAAGAGAGTTTAATAAAATAAAATACAGGTGACATTTGTTGACTAATACCACACATCATCTACATTATGTAAAAGTAAATGTGTCTGAAAACAAAAGGTTAGGAAATGTATTGATCATTATTTTATGTTACTAACATACCTGACTGGTTTCTGCACCGTCTTGACTGTCTGTTGGCACCACCCCCTCAGCCTCAGCACTGTCATCAACCATCATCTCCTCCTGAGGATAACACATGACAGCATGCTTTTGTTTGATAGAATTCCAAACAAAGCGCCAACTGAGGTTTGTCATCTGGCCAAAACGCTCACCTCTAGACCCACTCTCTGAATGATGCGTAGCTTCTTTTGCACGGGAGCCCTGGATGTGTCCTCCTGAAGGGTCTCTGTGTCTGTGACCACAGTGCTGCTACTTTCCTCCTCTTCACGAGGCCTTTTGGACAACGAGGAAGATCCTGGTGTGGCTGAAACTAGACGTAAAGCAGTATATGTAGACACATCCCAGCTTAAGAGGTTTAAATAACAAAAATATGTGTTTGCCAAAACAAAAATACAACTTTTTGTCCTCTACTAAACTTGGAATTAATTTAGTTTCTTCTCACCAGTCCCAAATACAGCAGGAGTGGAAGATGTTGAAGGCCATTCCATCTGCGAGCTCGTCGTTGCTTCAATTAACACAGGCGGCGGCTCCTGATTGAGCGGCTCTGCGTGGGTGACGCTCTGCTGTTGGGTTGGCTGGACAAAGGCTGTGGCCTGTGTCTGGGTTTGCTGCACAGTCAACATGGGGCTTGCTAAAGTGGTCTGGATGTTGGGGCTTGCTGAGCGTACAGAACCACTGGCACTTCCATACACAGTCACATGCTCCACGGGTGGACCCTCTGTAGTCTGCATGGCTGCAGAATAAGTGAGGAAAAATATATTTGATTTAATGGACATCACATAGTAAGAGTGAAATTGTTAACATTTTACTGACCAACTGCAGAACATTTCTGGCTCTGAGTGTGAGAAAAGTAGTTAGGAATAATATACTTGCTTATTCTTTCGTGGTTGTGAGTGATTCTACAGTTAATGCAAACCAAAAAAATTACGGTACTTAGTTTTTTTCTTCTGAAAACCAGATTTGATGCAATGATTTAAATCTGCATCAGTGACTTTAGAATCGCTTTTTGCAAATGTTTCCATACTGCTTACAGTACTATTAATGATCATGAATTTTAATAGTTTTGACACTTTCTTTAAAGACTTGAATCTGATGCAGACTGGAGTTTTAAGATTGGGTTAATATTATTGCTATCAAACAATTATTTTCTTCAATCAGATTAATCACAGATTTGAATTTGGATTAGTCATGATTAATTACAGGTTATTACTTACTTGCATAATTTAAATTAACTTAAAAATGACACAAATATGTGGATGCTACTTTCAAAATGACATACAGGAACATTTAAAAAATGTTCAACTTGAATTATGTGCTCAAAACATGCCAACAGTTTTATGTAAAATCCCTTTGGGGTGTATTTTGAAGTAAAATTAGCCAGAAAAAAACACAGCTGAAGTCTCCTCACATATCTTTGTACTGATGTATACATTTTATTTTGGCTTATAAACCAGATATTAAGAGTAAATGAAAAGTAGATTAGAGATCCATACATTTCTTACTGCATTTCCCTCATAACTTTGACAAAATAATACAATCAGAAATGACACAATATGTTACTGCATATGCTAGCAGCTAAATTAGGAGGCTTTTTAACCTGTTAGCTTACTTACTACTAAAAGATCAATTGTTTAGTAAGTTCACTGTTATTTAATGACAAACTTGTTCTTACATTGCAATAAAAAACATATGTTTAATGTATAAGATTTTTTGTTAAAACACACCCAATTAGGATTTTTTGTGGTTTCATTTTATTTTGAAAATTAAAAAGTATCAAAATACATTTTTTGTACCAGTACCAAATTATTGGTATCAGGACAACACTTTTTGTGATTATCCACATGAGTTTACGCGATATAATTTTTTGACAGCCCTATTTACAGTATATAAACAAATGGCTTTGGCTATTGTGTAAAACTCACCCTCCTGTGTCTCAGCTTGTGTGGTGGGCATGACAGTAGCTGTGGGGGTTGGGGTGGGCACAGTGGCAGGTGTGATCATTGGCCTGATGCTTGCCCTTGGAGTGGGTTTGTTTCCTGGGTTAACAGCTTGCTTGCCGGCTGTGGCTACTACAGGTGTCGGCTTTATGTTAGCAGTTGGAGGCTCAGAGGTGCTGGCACTGACAAAGAAATTAAGGCAGAGTTCATCTCTATCACCCTGTTGCATTGGATCCAATGGTTCACTAGGTAGCAGCTGTAGTGTTTTTCCAGTATTTGGGTATCATACCTGCCCCTCTCTGTAGCAGGGGTTGACTTGAGACTGATTTGTCTCTGTTCCGTGCTCCTTTGCTGCTCCTGAGTCTAGAACCACACAAAAGATATCGTCAATAAACTAACTGTATTTTTTCTTTACAATCGTAAAATAAAATACAATTTAAAAGAACATTCTTTGGAGAGAAGACTCACTTTGCATGGACCCGCTTCAGCGGGTTCATCTCTTTGCTCTTGTCTCTCTTGCTGACCTCGCAGTTCTCTCAGTTCTCGCTCCTGTCGGTTAAAGCGTCCCTCGTACTGAGACTTTATAGCGCTTACGCGCACCTCTAACTCCTCACGTTGCTGCTTTAGCTCCTCATTTTCCCGCTGGATCTCGTCTTTGGTGTCTAGGTGACAATAGCATGTACGAAATTTTAAAAAACACAGTACACAATGGGGTGAATAATCCATTAGAAATTAGGGACGGGTTTAGGGTTTTATGCTGCCAATTTTAATCATCCATGTTTGAGATCGGCCAATACCAATTCCACTACAGATCACATAATACCTGTACATTTTTTTATTATTTTTGGGGTGAGTGCCATTACTGATATCAACATAATATTTAAAGTAGTTCCTTATTGTCTTTTATTACGGTACATACCATTGTTACAGCAATTATTACAACAAAAAAAAAAGCAAAAAATACTCCCTACACTTTTATATCCTTTGGTTTTTGCCCACAATGTCCTTCTGTCCAGGGACTTATAGTACTTCCCTGAATTTGTAAAACATTAACAACATGTGACTACGTGGGTTCCCTCCGGGTACTCCGGCTTCCTCCCACCTCCAAAGACATGCACCTGGGGATAGGTTGATTGGCAACACTAAATTGGCCCTAGTGTGTGAATGTGAGTGTGAATGTTGTCTGTCTATCTGTGTTGGCCCTGCGATGAGGTGGCGACTTGTCCAGGGTGTACCCCGCCTTCCGCCCGATTGTAGCTGAGATAGGCTCCAGCGCCCCCCGCGACCCCGAAAGGAATAAGCGGTAGAAAATGGATAAATTAACAATTTTTTTTTATATAAATAGAAATATTGATCTAATCACTCTAGTATCAATCATTTACTAATTCTAACCTTGGTACCGACACCACCTATTAATGGATCCATTCGCCCTCCCCTTGAATGTTGTTCATTCTCGGCTGCTACACACACCAAAAGACCCTGGTGCTTCTCAGTTGCTTTTATGTTAGCCTCTCTCTGTACTCTTATTCATAAACGTTTTAATCTCCTGTTATTAGCTCCCTACTTTCTGCTGCAACGTGGTTCCATCTACCTTCTTAAATTTTACTATGCACTTATTTCTTCTGTTGTTTCTATCTACTTTAGTGGCTAACTTAATGATTAGCATATCTGCTCCTAGCTTCTTTTTCTTTTTTTTTAACCTTTATTTACCCGGGGAAAGTCCCATTGAGATTAAGAATCTCTTTTTCAAGGTAGTCCTGTACATTCATACACCAGTGTAGGTAGTTGCCACTGGGAGAAAGGTGGGTGAAGTGTCTTGCTCAAGGACACAACGGCAGTGACTAGATGGTGGAAGCTGGAATCGAACCTGGAACCCTGAAGTTGCTAGCACAGCCTCTCTACAAACTGAGGCACGCCACCCCACTCGCCCCTACTCAGTGTGTAACAAGTTTAACCTTATCCTCCAGTGATAACCCTAATTGGTAATGATACACAAAGGGGTAATATGATTTTTCTTAAAAATATATTTATAATAACATTTAACAATTACATATTTTGCTCATTAATTACAAAAATGCATCAAAATGTGCGCCTTTTATTTCCCATTACATCACATATTTATACTCACTGCAGACTTCATTTGAGCCAACAAACATAATAAAACATCACTTACTGTGTGTGCAATGTCTGCGATCATAAGGATGCCGACCGCTAGGATGTTCATATATTAACATTTAGATGAAGAATGAATCATCATCCTCGCAAAAAAAAGGGGGCTGGAAGCAAGCGTCTTTTCGTGTCGCTCGCCATTTCCGGGTCTAAATTGGCTGTCAAAGTGTTCCAACTTGTCGGAATACGTCCTCATCCTTCTACTATTCAGGTGAGAGGCATGATTTATGATTTAGAATAAAGTTTGGCAAACAAGGAAACGAGGAAGCAGCTGATCAGTCCATCATGTCAACTAGGGCTGGATGATTATGGAAAATTAAGGATGATTTTGACTGATATTGTAATCACGATCAATTTACTCGATTATTCACTAATTTGAAAACAAGTAATTATTGTACCACCAAAACTGAACTTAAAATATAATTAATATAGAATAAACCACAACAAGTAAAATAATAGTAATACAAATAATAAATAATTTAAATAATAACAATATAAAAAATGATTACATTCAGTTTTTATGTATTAATCGTTATTAGTTCCACTTTTTAACTTATTGTACCGCCATAGAGTGTGTGATTTTTATGGTAAATAAAATTGTATAAAATGTTTGTAATTAAATGCAAAATCTTTAACATTTATTGGGGCGGTATAGCTCGGTTGGTAGAGTGGCCGTGCCAGCAACTTGAGGGTTCCAGGTTCGATCCCCGCTTCTGCCATCCTAGTCACTGCCGTTGTGTCTTTGGGCAAGACACTTTACCCACCTGCTCCCAGTTCCACCCACACTGGTTTAAATGAAACTTATATATTGGGTTTCACTATGTAAAAGCGCTTTGAGTCACTAGAGAAAAGCGCTATATAAATATAATTCACTTCACTTCACATTGGTGCAATACGTATTTGGACAATTTTGACCAGTATTTAATATCAAAGCATAATAATTGTGTAAATGTATCAAGTGCTTTAAGTTTATTATGCTTGTGTAAGGTACTTTTTTGAACCCTTTAAACTGTTAGCGCAGTCGACCGGATGTGGCGCACTGCGCTATTATTGTGAGGGGGGAAGTGTGTTGTTGTTTTCAGCTTGACGTGTAGAGGCGACTTGCAGCTGTTTAAAGAAATAAATAAAAGAGCGCTTCCCAAGTTGCGAGTGCTGTCGTATTTGTAAGTTGATCTTACATCGATGATGTAGTTCACAACAACACAAGCAGATGAGATGTGTTGTGGGTGTATGGATTGTTCTTTCTAGTTTTAGTTTGGTAGTTTGGTCGCTGTTTCAAGTGACCTCCTCGACATTAAGAACAGGGCGGTTGAGTGTTTATGGGATGAATGAGCGGTCCAGAACACATTATTTTCACAAACAAATGTTTTTTCTCACAATGACAGCATTTCAGTCACATTATGTCAATTTCTGTGGTATTCTGCATTTAACAACGGATTTCGTTATATTGGACAATTTTCTGACTCAGTCTACTGTTATGTCAAGGCGGAAATCAAATGCCTTATTTTTTGTTGATTTTAGTGATTAATGATTTGGCATACTAGTGATATGTAAAATAAATAGTAATAGGGAGAAAGCATGGTAAGATCCCAAACATCTAGTAGACATGCTTTTTTTCACTCACTCATACGTTATTTACGAGTTAGATTGCATTAAAAAAAATACATTCATCGTCATGTCTTTCATAATGATTGTGAACGATAGGCAAAATTCCAAAAAAGTACAGTTCCCCTTCAAGGGGAGTGAGTCCTCGGTCAGCCATAAGATCAAAAATAAAGTATCAAGAGTGTAGGATGATCATGTACTTTTTTACAAAAATCGATCAGCGCAACCCTATTAGAAATGTATGTTTAGCTGCTCAAATGGGTGTTCAAAGAACGTACTGTATTTCTAGTGTCTTATTTTAGAGTACTGTGTTTGTTTTGATGTCTTGAAATTTGATGCTCATTTTACATTATTTTCCATGTTGCTAATGGACAATACAAATAAGAGTTAAAACACACATGCGCACATTTTTTTTTAACAATAATTTCTTCACTTGGTGTTTTGTAAAAAAAAAAACATCCTACAAATTATAATAACCATCATCACTGAAGGTACTGGAAGGAATACCATCTTACTTGTGATCTGGCTGATCTTTTGTTTGGCAAGAACCAAAGCCTTCTTGGTCTTCTCCTCTTTGTCGGTCATCTGCTTTCTCAGGATGTCCTCCTGAGAAGATTTGTCCTGCAGCTCTTGCCTCAGTCTGTTCAGCTCTGTCTGCAGCCTGGATGACTGTTCCTGTACATTGTGCACCTCTGTTTCACGCTCTGCAACCACCTGTAACAGGCCAAGAAGACAAAGTGCATATATAACTACATATTTTTCCCGTTCGTCTTACATATACACTACCGTTCAAAAGTTTGGGGTCACATTGAAATGTCCTTATTTTTTAAGGAAAAGCACTGTACTTTTCAATGAAGATAACTTTAAACTAGTCTTAACTTTAAAGAAATACACTCCATACATTGCTAATGTGGTAAATGACTATTCTAGTTGCAAATGTCTGGTTTTTGGTGCAATATCTACATAGGTGTATAGAGGCCCATTTCCAGAAACTATCACTCCAGTGTTCTAATGGTACAATGTGTTTGCTCATTGGCTCAGAAGGCTAATTGATGATTAGAAAACCCTTGTGCAATCATGTTCACACATCTGAAAACAGTTTAGCTCATTACAGAAGCTACAAAACTGACCTTCCTTTGAGCAGATTGAGTTTCTGGAGCATCACATTTGTGGGGTCAATTAAACGCTCAAAATGGCCAGAAAAAGAGAACTTTCATCTGAAACTCGACAGTCTATTCTTGTTCTTATAAATGAAGGATATTCCACAAAATTGTTTGGGTGACCCCAAACTTTTGAACGGTAGTGTACACCGACTGGGCCGAATCTTCGGAAATGTATGTAGTCTTTGCAGAGATAATAGTACTTCCATGAGAGGGTAGAAACATCTCTCAGTATCAGTTCTTTTAAAAGGCTGGCATTGTTGGTCTCCATCTAACAAGTCCCAACATTTTACCAAAACTTCAGAGCTTTTTTATTTTTAAACCAATATTGTTTCCTTACATTTTTTATCTGTTTTGGCCTATCCACATGCTTTACTGGTAAGTAGACGGTATAACAGTCGATACAACTTAAACTACACTATAAGTCATCTACGGGTCTTTGTTGCCATCTGGTGGGCTTAAGGCACAGTTTCCAACTGCATTTTAGGGTAGATGGTAGGTTTCACTTTGAAAACCCCTGCGCTGTATGATGCACTGCATTTGTACAACATCCCAAATATCTCCCTGTCTTTCGATATCAAGAATGTTTATCTCCCTCAAATAGTTGCTAAATATAAATCACACGCTGCATGGTAAAATTACATCTTGAAGTAACACAAATACTTCGACATAAATGGTTAAGAATTGTCCATACCGTATTTTTCGGACAATAAGTCGCAGTTTTTTTCACAGCTTGGCCGGGGGTGCGACTTATACTCAGGAGCGACTTATGTGTAAAATTATTAACACATTACCGTAAAATATCAAATAATATTATTTAGCTCATTCACGTAAGAGACTAGACGTATAAGATTTCATGGGATTTAGCGATTAGAAGTGACAGATTGTTTGGTAAATGTATAGCATCTTCTATATGTTATAGTTATTTGAATGACTCTTACCATAATATGTTACGTTAACATACCAGGCACGTTCTCAGTTGGTTATTTATGCGTCATATAACGTACACTTATTCAGCCTGTTGTTCACTATTTTTTATTTATTTTAAATTGCCTTTCAAATGTCTATTCTTGGTGTTGGGTTTTATCAAATACATTTCCCCAAAAAATGCGACTTATACTCCAGTGCGACTTATATGTTTTTTTCCTTCTTTATTATGCATTTTCGGCCGGTGCGACTTATACTCCGGAGCGACTTATACTCCGAAAAATACGGTACATTGTTTTGTCCACTACACAAGCTCCATTACTAGTTGGCCATAAGTCAATAGTGCCAGCCACCTGTTTTGCTTCCTTTGTATAAGTTGAGCGTTAGTACATAAAGTTGCCTAGTACAGTTCCCCAATATTGTAGCTTGTCCAAACCGTCATACTATCAGTTAGTGATGTGCTGGTGGGGCCGTTTTTTTGTGAAAAGTATGGGATCGCCATCGCCAATTAATGCCTTTTAATGCTTATCACAAATGCCTAGTACCTGGCTGACAAGCTAGAAGCTATTTATATGTCTCCATAAACCGTGTGGAGCCGCTCCCTTAAGTGTATAATAATAGCTTCCATTATGGCAAATAAACGGCATTGCTTAGGATCTTAAGTATCATTATAAAAAATGATTATCACTGGAAAATAAACATGTTACACACTCGAGAGCAAGCCACGAGCAAACATGCTAATAGCTAAGCTAACCGGTAAAATTGCTTTAAACAACACCAAGAAGTAAGTGCTGAGTAAGGTTTAAGAAGTGTTGATAACACCACATTCCAGCAGAAAGCAGTTTTTCACAGGAAATGAACAAACAGATTACGAAGAGTATAGAGAGAGGATAATATAACAACAACTGTTAGTGTGTCAGCATCGTCGCAGTCAGTACGCGACAAGTTTTAAGAGGGTGGATCACCATAAATATGTGGTGTTGATACCAAGGTAATATCAGTATATGATCAATACTCGAGTGATTAGGTTGATATTTTTATTATTATCTCAAAACCATTCAATCCAAGGATTTAAACGATTAATAAGTAGATAGTAGTTTTTGCTCTTGTTTGGTTATTGTGTACTATTGATTTTGTTTTGCTCAAACAATTGTGTGTAATAAAAGACAACAATGAAGTACTTTATATAATGTGTAGATATTGCTAAATTGTTAATAGTAATTGTCATAAAAAATTTAGAAATGTACTGTTAATACATGTGCTAAGTGTCAGCATTGATATCAACCAATCTCACTCATGGAAGATCGGTATCGGAATCAAAAGCATAAAACCCAGATCGGAAGATCCCTGCCATCAGTCTTTACTGAGCATTATTGCCTTTGTAAAGACAAAATTAGACAACACCAATAATATTATAGTTTGCAGTCACTGGTTTCACATAGCTGCAAATGTGAGATTAACTGGAATAGTTTTCTGAAATAATTTTATTGAAATTCACTAGATCTGCACATAGTGCAGTCTTTAAGGTGTGTTTACAGTTGACAGGTTTGGGAGAAATATGCGATAACATAGCAACATGATTGATTACGTGAGAAGTGAGCACTGCATAGATCAATATACATTGACTGTATCCTTTTGATTCAAGCAAAACAGTTCTAATCTGTGGCATAGGCACATTATAAGTGCGTAGTATCCGCTAGGGTTGTTCAATAATACGATAGAATATATGCAGTATATACTCATGTTGTTTTGTAGTGTGGAATGTTATAAAAGGTTTGATCGAGTGAAATTACTCAGAACAACATTCACACTCACATTCACACACTAGGGCCAATTTAGTGTTGCCAATCAACAATGGTAGGTATGAAAAAACATTCTTTGACAGATTTGACTAAAATAAACTCCTTATAAAGTTATATTATTCTTCCATCTGCTCCTTTCTGATCATGGAAATGTCTAAGTAACAAAAAACAATGAAAGTGTCAACTGTACGTGAAAGGAATAGAAAGAAAATGATGATGACTGAAGTCATGACACAGGAAGTTGAGGCGTTTGTTACTGGATACTTTCAAATACATTTCTGACTTGGACAGCTTGTAAGTAATATTCAACTCTAATTATTTGATACTTGTTCATATTGACAAATGTGGTGGTTTAGATTGAAATATAGTTCACTTAGGGACACTTACTATATACAGTATGTCTAGTTTGTGTGCTTAACTGTTGTGTATCTGTTAGCTCTTAGTAGCATATAACCTACCATTTTTACCTTTTGTAAATGAGTTGATTAAAATACAAGGACAGACCAAACTTCTGTGTTCATTGAGGACAATTAGATGTTAACCTACTGTTGAGCTTTGCACAAGTAAACACACTACAGGACTGCTTGCATCGGCGTTTATATTGGAGCCTTTAGATGTGAGCTGATATAATCAGATACTTTTTTTTGCTGATATTGGACCGTTATCAATATGTCCTAGTATCTGTCTGGTTTGTCCCTGTGAAATACAATCTGTCAAAGTGAGAAAGAACATGTTGGACGACTGACCCGATTGATGTTCTCTAGTTGTCCCTCCAGGTCTTTAATCCTGGTGTCAGCTTGGCTCAGAGAGTCTCTAAGGCCTTGCAGTTCCTGAACTGATGCTTGACGAGTCTCCTCTTCTTTGGATGGGCCCGCAGCCTCAGCTACCACCTTTAAGCAGTGCAACAAGAAAGTTAAATTGTGATCTGAGAATATAAGTGGTGGACTGTGTTACTTAGTCTTTAGACCGCTCACCCTGTCATGTTGTACTTTGAGCTCTTCATATTGTGTCCTGTAGCGGCGCGCAATCTTCCTGACTTGGGTACAATTCTTTATCTTCTCCTGGATTTCTACAGTCTTTTTTGCTATGTCCTCTTTCAGCAAATTTCTCTCATCAGTTAACTTATTTAAACCGTCAAGCAGGTTTTGAATTTGGCTTTGCTGGGACGTTGTGAGATTGCTGGCCCTAAAAAGATGTTGAGACATTGGAACAAATTAGGAAATTAAGCACATATTTAATGACTTCATTGATTAGAGTTACAACAGCCAAAAGTTGAATTGTTTTTTAAGTTTATTTCGAACATGCATACAGTTACAATTATGATACATCACAATATTGCCATTTTCTCAATACATGTCCGATAAGGATTAGGAAGAAGCGGAGCTCCTTAAGCTCTTTTCTCCTAAATAAGAGAAAGGAGCTTACTCCGTTTTCACTTCATAGCAATTATTAACACATTTGTTCACTTCCTGTTCTCAATTTGCAACACAATTTAAATCAATGAATATTAAATACAACAGTTATCATAAATAAACAGTTAAGTAAATTTTGATTAAATTAATGAGATTAATAAGATTATCTAATTTTCAGGAAAGTTCAGGATGTTTATCAGGATATTTCTTCTTTGTACTTTGTAAACACTTTTGAATTTGTTGTTTGGTTTACCAGATCATATTAGTACATTGACTTCTTTGCTTAATCCATTCCATGATTTAATTTCACATTGAGTGTGAATGTTGTCTGTGTGGTCTCTGCGATGAGGTGGTGACTTGTCCAGGGTGTACACACCTTCTGCCCGAATGCAGCTGGGATAGGCTCCAGCACCCCCCGTGACCCCGAACAGGGCAAGCGGTAGATAAAATGGATGGATGGATAAGATATGCTAAAAGCTTAAGTGTTGTACTTGCATATACATGTTTTAAGTTTGATTTTTCCCTAAGGTTATATTTCTCCTCTTTTGTTAAGAAGAATTGTTATAGGTTATAATAATAATAATAATAATAGGTTAGTTTGCATTGGGCAAAATTTTAGCAAATTGCAAATGTACCAACATATTGAATTTCAATATTTTTGGTTCAATAAATAAAGGGTTTGAATGTTTTCAGTCGCGAACATTATGTATTATTCTAACTGACCTTTTTTGTAACAGTAATTGAAGCATACGTTTGTAGTTATTTTTCCGTATTTCTACACAATAACTCAGATATTAAGGATTAAATTGTAATTGCGAATTTGTGGAAGTTAAAGAGATCATATTAAAAAACAAATTTTCTTAGCTGTTGGTAGTTACATCAGCAGATATCTCCATGTATGGTAGAGGTTTAATCGAAGAGTTATGCGCGTGTCTGCCATTTTTATCCAGTTGTAGTCAATAAGTTCCTTCTTTTTCTCTATCTTCTTGTTGTGGTGAAGACCGGCTCGTACATGCATGCTAAAATGTTCCATGCTGCCATTTCTAATAAAAAGTAGAGTATAGTTCTAACTTATATTGGTCAGTAGATTCGATATAAAAACTACAAAATGGCTGACTAAGTGGAGACGCAGTCAAATGAGGCTTGTCCTTGAAGAGGGCTTAAGCACGTATTTAAAACGCACACAAAATGGTGCATTCTGAAGAGACACCCAGAAAGCGGCCTTAACATAGTAAAACAAAATATATGCAAAATTTGGACCAAAGAACCACCATTACATGTTGTAGATCACAAGGAAATGTTTAAAATGTAGAAAACTAAATAATAATATGAGCCCTTTAAATAGATGTGTACAAGCATCAATTGTATAATTTACTCACCTAGTAACCTCTGCTTTGATCTTGCTGTTCTCTTCAGTGAGCTGCTGGATACGTTTAAGGTGTGCCTCCTCAGAATGTAGACGCTTCTCCGGTTCTGAATCTTTCTGTTGGTTAACCAAATACTGGAAAAATACAAAACAATGAATAATGGTACGGCAATAGTAATAGTAGCAAAATGTATCTACTAAGGATGTAAAGGTATCAAAATCTCACGGTATTAAGGCCATTGTACGATATTATTGCAGTGTGACAAAAAAAAAAAGATGGCTTGGAAAAATGCCTTAGTGGAAAAAATTAGGGGCTACTTATGTTAAGGATAATCACTATAAATAACTGTAAATAAACACAAACCTAATGCTCAAATGTTGTAATCCTATTTATTACTACCAAGAGGTATTTTCAGAGTGCAAAGAACAGTGAAAGACCAGTGTTTCAAGTAACAAGCAAACGTAAAAAACTTTCAGTTGAGTGTCTTTAAACTGACTATTGTAAACATGCTACCATGAGGAAAACTTGTTTGAAATACCTCACAAATTGATGTTTGGCCTGACTTACATCTTGGTTGGTTGTATTTCCAAACTTGTAGACGATAGCGGTCTAGTAAAATCTGCAAACTGTAATTTGCATGTCCGTCACGTTTTCTCCTCTTTATTGTCCTCGACTGAGAAACTAAAATGTGTTTAAATGTCCGATTTTAACTTTGTGGTGGAGCCACCAGCTTGAGCTTTCCGCTCTGCTCCGCTTGTTTCCTGCAGTCTTTTACTGAGCTGCGCTGCACAAGAGATAATGGGAAATGCGGTTTGCTTCTCAGAATGGCTCACTCAATAGTGTCAGAAAAAAACTACAGTGGAGTGGACTGGAGTGTACTCCCAGTTCTCATTTACCGTAGCGGCAATATTGTGAGAATTTTGAAACTGGAATACCGCGGTGTTTACAACACTGTCACGTCCCTAGGATCTACTAAAAAGCAAAGCATTTCTCTCTTCCAGTAAGTAGTATTATTAGTTTTCAAGTACTAAACGCAACAGTTACTCTTTGCACGAGGACATGTTCTTCTAGCCTAATGCACTGTTTAAATATGAGGGGTGCGTATTAGTAAATCTTTTTTTTTGTATGGGACATTTGGTGGGAACAGAGGCATACCGATTTTCCACACTGTCCGCATTAAGCGAGGGACGGGTAATCAAAATTAATTGCACATGGGGCCAAAACTCAAAACTTACTTTCGATAGTTTGCCTAACAGGAGTCACTGTTGGCGTTAACGCACTTTTTGTGTCTTTTTACGCATTGAAATCAGAAAGGACGTGCATTTCCGGAAGTCCGCATGTCCCTGGCACGTGGATTTTTTTTTCCCCCCAACCCTGCCTTCTCCGGGTCAAAACTCCGGTTTGCTTGTTTTTTTAATCGATTATCGCTTTCCGCCATTGTTTTATATTTGTCGGGTCACATTGTCATCCCTGTTTATTGCATTTTTATTGGTTTGACTTCAAAGTAATGACCTTTCTGGTACAATTTCTTGAATTTTGATTCGTAGAAAGTTTTATCAATCACAAATACTGCATTTCCGGTATTAGGATTCCCACGTGTTATTGTTTTCGTCATGGCGAGCAATAAAACCAAGAAGCGAAGCTTCAATGAAAAGTGGCTTCAGGAGCCACTTTTCAGCAAACGGCTCACTTATGAAGATGGAAAGATGTTTTGCACGCCATGTAAACGGGCTAAGAAAAATAACACCTTTACGACCGAGTGCACTGATTTTCAAAGATCCAGCCTCACCAGGCACCAAAAAACATCATGTTACACTTTTCCTGCTTGTCGGGAAACGTGACGTTCCCTCCAGGGCCAATATATTGTCGGGGGTAACACCCTACACATTACCCGGCAGTGGGTCCCTACAGTTCCGCTCTTAGGTCGGAATGCCGAGGCCGTCGATTCGTTACAACTCTTTATGTTCTCCACAAAGCCAACCGGACATCCACTATGCCCACATACTGCCATTCTTAAAGGAGCGCGCGCGCACACACACACACACACACACACACACACACACACACACACACACACACACACACACACACACACACACACACACACACACACACACACACACGCGCACGCACGCACACACACACACAATTTCCACAACAATCAGTTCACAAGTTCGCCGAATTGGCTGGGAAGCAGTCAACAAGCTTTTTTGGCGCTCTGAGAAGAGAAGAGGAGGCAATTAATGACAGTGTTATTAGCCAGCTGCGGACTGTGTATTACTTGGCCAAAGAGCACCTCCCCTTGTCAAAGTTCCCAAGCCTGATTGAGCTGCAAAAGTCCAGTGGTACCAGCAAACCGGTAGTTTACGGCAATCACAAAGCCAGAGATGAAATGCTAGAGGCATTGAGTGCCACTGTATTAAATGACATTGAACCTAACTTGCGAAATTCTAAGTTTATAGGCATGATTTGCGATTAAAGTGGAGATGTGGCGGTTTTTAAATGACTGTTGATCTACATACAGGTGAGAATAATAATTTAAATGTGTCATATGCATGTATGCCCTGGCACTTGATAATCATAATTTCATGACCGAAGCAAAAAACTGAAATAAATACACCTACAACTTATTAAATAAAAATATAGAAAAAAATACCGGCAGCGGTAAAGTTTAGATCCATGAAGGAAAGAAGAAAGTGAATGAATGTTTATAACTGAATACATTTACATATGCAGAAATATTTGTTTTCTTTTGTATTATTTTTTTGATGAATTATGTAACGTTTGACAACTTTTTTCCAAAACACAATATAGAATGTGAGATATAACAGGATAATGCATACATTGATCATTTGTTTTCAAAACGGTTACAACAAAGTGAGACCCCAATAATTTACTGTGGGACCCCATTTTTATGACTTGATGGGGTCCCTGGGACCCCATTTTGAAGATTCCTAGCGCCAACACTGAGGAGTTATGTTTTGTCTTTTCTTAATTCATTTTCTGTAATTGTAATTTGTTTCATGAAATGTAATAAGTGTTTTGCACTTCCAGGCCACCGTACATGACTACATGTACAGCAAACTAGACAATTATGGGACTAAGGTAGCATCAAGTGAGACAATTTGTGGACCACAGATTATTCAGGTGTGTCACTGACCTGTGACCGAGCCTTCCAGCGCTTGATCTCCTCGTCCAATAATTTTTTTTCCATTTGCAGCATGCCACTTTTCTCACTTAGCTCAGTGTTTGCCCGTCGCAGTGGCAAAACGTCTAACTCCAATTTTTGGACCTGAAAAATAAATGGTATATTCTAGAGAAACTACCAGCCACACAGACTGTGTAAAAGCTATATTGTGAAGAAAATTTCTGAAATGCAGCTTTAGAAGTCAACTAAAATACAGTTCCTCCAAAGGATTGATAGAGTCAGTGTATCTTGTCAACTTTCACTTCTAACTGAACCATATGAATATTGTTGGAACAAAGAATACCATACAAACACCGTACAATTATAGAAACAGAAAATATACCTTAGCTTGGATTTGCTGCAGTTCCTGCTCCAATTTTTCTTTTTCCTCTCGAAGCATCTTGTTTGTCTCCATTAGGATGCTCATAGTTTCTGTTTTTTTCATCAGCTCATCATGCTGGGCCAAGGTCTTTGCAGTCACCTGACACACGAGAGAGTTGGGTCGAACAATATTGTTCCGTTTAATCTCAGATATTATATTTAGAAATGTTCCAAACAGGGTTTTATACTGCCAATTCCGATCTTCCATGAGTGAGCTCGGCCAATACCGATCACATGTATTAACTGTATCCATCCATTTTCTACGGCTTGTCCCTAAATTTGTCAATTTGTTTATGGTGAGGGCTATTGAGAGTGTAACAATATTAACACAATACTTAAGTAATTAGAAAAACGTATTCTCTTTAACTACGTGTTAGAGCAATAATACCCGACAACTAAACAAAAGTTACCATCTACTACTCAATTAAATCCTTTAGTTTTAGCCCTCAAAGTCCTCCTGTGTCCAGGGAATTTGTTAAGTGAGTTTGTAAACATACAAACAAAAACAAAACAAAAAAAACTAAAAAAATTATTTTCAAAAAATAAAAATATCTAAGTAATCTCTAGTATTTGTCATATACTGATACCACTTTTGTATCAACACCACCAAATAATTTGTCGATCTGCCCTTCTCTTACGTGTCATGTACTGACTGTAACAATGCTGACACACTAACAGTTATTTTACTCTCTCTCTAGACCAGGGGTGGGCAATTCATTTTTACCGGGGGCCGCATGAGCAACCCGAGCACTGCTGGAGGGCCACATTGACAATATTTCAATTAAATTTTGCTCAATATTTTTTTTTATATATACCGTAAGATAAATAATAATAATAATAATAATTAATAATAATAGTAATACTTCAACATAGTGTGTGTAACAGCATTCCATGACTAATATAAATAAATTAACATTAATAATAAATGACAGTAAAATAAGCACACGTATGACTGAGGAGTCATAGTGTAACTTTGTGTGGTGTTTGAGTTGTCCGACTTTTTGTGTGGCCATAAACGCACCAGTGGTTTAGTGCTATGCGTGTTGGTGACAGATGACAAGTTGGTTTTGGCCTGGTTTGTACGACAGAAAATTACTAGTTTTTCGATATAGAAGTGTTTTACTCATGTTTTTGGTGTGGTTATGTCCGAATATAAACAGTTTTGCTCAATAAAGTGATCGATATAATTCCTGTCCTCGAAGCATCTCGATAGACGTTACAATAATTGAACGGTGTTCAATTGAACGGTGTTGACGAACACCGTTAGGGCCGCTTGTTGTCACTGTCACTCAGAGTTGCATTGCAAAATTACATAGAATAAATATGTTTATTTTGTTTAGAATTCAGATGGGATTTGATTTGGTGCGCGGCATATATTTGCTGCGCGCAGCAGACGCTTGAGCAGTGCGCAATTGCGCAGGCACGCACCTTATAGGGAACGTTGCTTTGCAGTCAATGTCTTGTTGGAAACACGCCATTCTTCATCAACTTTTCTCTTTTTAGCGTCTCGGGTGTAAAGCGTGCATCACTTGTCGCTGCATGTGCACCTTCACTCGCAGGTTACACACGGACACACGCCCATGAATAATACTTTTCAAAATAAAAGCAGCACAGTTGTATTGCGCGCACGACATAGATGTTTTTTCAACTTTATTTTGTAATTAATGATTGCAGCTGTTCACATTCACTCACAATCACGCACACGTCCACACGGAAGTAATACAAATAACGATTTTCAAAACAAAAGCAGCACCGTTGTATTGCACACTCGACATAGATACTTTTTAAAATGTATTTTGTAATTTATAATTGGCCTCACGCGGGCCGGACAGGGACGCACAAAGGGCCGGATGCGGCCCCCGGGCCGCAGAATGCCCAGGTCTGCTCTAGACTCTTATTAATTTCTTGCTGCTTACTTTCCCCTGCAATGTGGTTCCATCTACACTTCGACTTTACTAAGCAATTATTTCTCGTTGTTGTCTAAAGTTAGCTTAGCTATTACCATGCCTGCTACTGGCTTGCTACCAGTGTGTAACACGCTTAGCTTTGTAACGGAGGTGATTATTTTAAGCTTAAAGGAGCGGCTCCGCACTGTGTATGGAGACTAGGGCTGCAACTAACAACTACTTTGATCATCGATTAATCTGTCAATTATTACTTCGATTAATCGATTAATAATCGGATAAAAGAGACAAACTACATTTCTATCCTGTCCAGTATTTTATTGAAAAAAACAGCATACTGGCACCATACTTATTTTGATTATTGTTTCTCAGCTGTTTGTAAATGTTGCAGTTTATAAATAAAGGTTTATAAAAAATAAAAAAGTAGCCTCTGCGCATGCGCATAGCATAGATCCAACGAATCGATGACTAAATTAATCGCCAACTATTTTTATAATCGATTTTAATCGATTAGTTGTTGCAGCCCTAATGGAGACACTTAATTAAAAATAAATACAGTTTCAGCTGGAGAGGGATCTGCATTAAAAGGCCTTAATTAGCAATTGCGATCACCTACTTTTTCGATGTGCGATCGATCTGCACATCCCTAATATTAGCTTATTTTACTAATTCACAAAAGTAAATATTCACACCACAAAATGTTGTTTGACACACGCTCTTATATAATTGAATGAGAAAGGGTGTAAAAATGTTGACTGTTACCGTATAGATAGACCAACAAAACGTTTAATGGAGAAAAACACCTTTCTTTCACCGATTTTTTAAGTATTCTTTTTGACAGTGCGGCAAACAATAGTTATTAGTAACAGTAGGAATCAGGAGAATAGAAACATACCTGCATCTTTTCTTGAGCAGCACTTAAGCTGTCCTGCAGTTCTTTTACTTCTTGCTCCAAGTGTGCAACCCTTACACGGTAACGCAAACTCTCCCCTTGTGCAAACTCATAACGCGATTCTGCAATCTCCTTTTCACGACGCACAAACCTGTGACACAATGGGGAAATGTTTGCAAGTACTGTGTGTCTTTTTTACTTTCATGTCATTTAAAGGTACTCTACCATGTTGTCTCCATCAAATAAAAGCTACGGTCCTTCTCATTCCCTTATCTGTGCAGAATTAGTTTAGCTGTGTAATATAGTTCCTACCTAAGAATCTCAAGGACTTGGTCTTGAGATTTGCCTTCTTCAGACAGGGAGATGTTCAGAGGACTGACATTTGCACCACGATGCAAATTTTCAGCCATCTTGCTACTCATTGCCTGGATTTGCTCGTGCAGGAGGGTGTTCTGCTTCTGCAACTCTTCATACCTGCTCTCTATCTTGGACATCTCCTCCTTGGAGATCACAGAATAGAACACAATTTTAAGACATCAATTTCATTACTCATCTAATCCAGTTTGGTCGAATTACCTTGAGGATCTTTTCCTGCTCCCCCCAGGAGATCCTAGCCTCTATTAGCTCAGCATTAACTCGTTGGAATCTTTCCTCCAGTTGATGTCTAAGCTCAGAGGCCTGCAGGACTTGAGTCTTAGCATCCTGGAGAGCCTTCACATCTGCTGCGTGCAGTATCATCTCTTTCTCATACTTCTCTTGAGCTTCGGCCGTTAGTTTAGCCTTAGAAATGGGAGAGAAATTTCTAAATGTACCATTATTAAACACAATCTAAGTTCTTGAATGATTAATAAAAATCTAAAGGCCAATAAACGTTATTGTTGCCTTTTACCTGCTCTTGGCAGTCATGTAAAGCTTGTTGCTGCTGGGCTTCAGCAGCGGATAAACGCTGCAGTGCTACCTGATGTTCCGCCTGGGTACTGTTTAGATTCCTTCTAAGACCCTCCATCTAATACGGAGAAAAATATGCAATTAAAAAAAAAAAACAGTAATGTAATTTTTAGAATTATGTGCTAAATTTTCACAGACCGATATAACATATAAAATGGATTACCTGCTCATTTAAAGAGGCAATGGTCTTCATGTTTTGCGCTACGATATTCAGTTTTTCTTTTTCTGCATCCAAGAGCTTCTCCTCAAGCCTGCGGTGCAGCGCCTCGGCCTCCTTCATGCGAAGTTCAATGGATGCACGGGCCTGCTCGGTTACCTACACAAAAAACATTTGAAAATATGGTCTATTGGGAAACATAAACTTCTTTTGCTGCTGTATTAGAAATCTGCTTACAAACAAAACCTGTATTTTTAAAAGAAAAATGTTTTTTTTGCAAAAAAGTCTTCTGTTGGTTCTTTTTTATTGATGTTGCTATACAATACTTATTTTTTATTAAATCACATTTTATTTGTCTCTTACTTCTTCTCTCTTTAGCACTTTAAAATTCCAGAAATATAAAGTGCATAATACATAAAATATATTATCAACCATTATAAACAGTATACAGCTTATGTGTGTACCAGTTTCCATAAAGGCTACTAGTGGTGTCCCAATACATCATTGTCACTTCTGATACGATACAGATATTGGAGCATTAACTATTGTCCGATACGGATATTGATCGTATTTATAAGTGTGTGAATAGGTGAATGTACTGTATATTGTAAAGCAGTTTGGAAATTGTTTCAGGTATAGTAAAGTGCTATATAAATAAACTCATTTACCATTTATTTAATTCAATACAATATTAGCAGAAATCATAAACTTTTATTATCTTATAGTGTAGAATGTATATTTAGTGTGGAATGTTAGAAAAGGTTTGATCAAGTGAAATTACTCAGAGAACAACGGTAGGTTTGAATAAGACTAACCCATTTATTCTTAACTGTCTGGAATGGACTTATGCTGTCTTGTAGTTGATGTGGAGTGCTATGTTTTTTGTGTGAAACCTAGCAGCCACAAATATTAATTAACTTAAAACTCAAGAAGCAGTAAGTTGATGCCGATATGGTTATTACTGGATACTTTCTAATATGCTTTTTTTCTGCCTTGGTGGTTTTGTATCTGTAAGTAATATGCAACTATAAATATTGGGTACCGGTACTTGTTTATATTTACACAGGTGTTATAGGCTGCAATATTGTTCAATTAAGAACACTTATTAGTGCAGTCCATAGCCTAACATGCTTACCTTTTGTAAAGGATTTCACTAAAATACAAGAAAAGACAAACTTTGTGTGCTTATTGGAAGATATTTAGCAATTAACTGGCTATCCAGCTCTGTACAGGAAAAGGCACTGCTTGTATCAGAGCGCTCTCTTAGAAATTTTTGATGCAAGCCAACAAAATCAGATACATGTTTTTTTGCCAGTATCGGACTGATATCAGATAAATTTAGATCTGGAGCTTACTTCACCTGTTTTTCTTTCTCCAGAGAGTCCTCCAGACTCTGAGCCATGGCTCTGTACTGCTCCATGCTGGAAGTGGTTGTCCTAACGCTCTCTGCCAGATTCTCTGCCCTTGTTTCAGCCTGTAGCAAGCGGCTCTGAAGATCTTCACGCTCTTGACTTGAAACTTGTAAACCGGAGAGCAGGAGAAAGTCAGTAATTGTTAAAAAAAAAAAACAACAACAAAAAAACCCAACTGTGTTTACTCTATATACTATAGGTCTGGTATCACATGTACTACTGGAACAAATCATCACAAGATAGTTTAAAGCCAGTCAAGTGACTATTTGGGTCGGTAAACTGGATGAATGTTGGTGTATACTAGAGTGGTAATAGTCATCTTTGTGCACAATAAATAATAACTAGTGTATCTTGCTCAATATAATAGTATCTACTGTGTGTTTGTTTGCTCCAACCTCTAGTTACGGGCGTGGAGGGGGAGCCCAAGATGTGACGTGGTTCACTGCAACCCTGTTGCACTCTGAGGGAGTTAAGCTCTACTTCTGCAGCATTCAACATATCTTTCGTCCTCTGGTGTAGCGCCACCTGGGTCTCCAGTTGCCGCTTTGCTTCTATTACCTGAATCTTAGCAGATCAAAAAGATTGAGTATTATGAATAGTCTTTCTGACCCCAGGTCAATGTAGGGTTTTAGAATTGTGCAATCTATGAGGAAATTTGGAAAAAGAGTCAAACTGTTAGGTCCTACAAACCATGGCCTAAAATAGACACACAAGAGACCAAAAACATTGCTTACTTCCTGGTTTCTGCTCAGCAAATGCCGCTGTTCCACCTCCTGTTCCAACCTCTTCTGCAGCTGTGAAATCTCTTGTTCCTGCTTCTCAATCTGACTGTTGAGACGCTGACGTGTGTCAGTATCTGAGCGCTCAAGCGTGGCCTATAAAACATAACAATAAGCGCTCAAGCGTGGCCCATAAAACATAACAATAATTCATATTGTGAACTCCGTGGATGCCAGTGTGTGATATAATCCACGTTTACCTGAATAGCCTGAAGATTGGTCAGCACCATTTTTTGGCTTTGGTGCTGGCTCTGGATTTTCTCTTTTTCTTCATTCAACCTAGCCTCAACCAGCTTAAGCATGTCTCTCTCTTTACGCAGACCCTCAGAAAGACCCTTAGGGGTAAAATAAATAACCGTTAAATGGTGAGACATCAAAAAAATATACACGGTAGTTTCTCTAGGTTATGTAAACAAATACCTCTGCCATTGAAAGCTTTTCCTGAGCAGCTCGTAGATCCTCAGTTAATGTATGGATGGTTTGCTCATGCTTCTGTGTCGTACTGGTCATCTTTTGCTCTTTCTCTCGGAGGGAGGCAATCTCTTTCCTGTAGCCCTCAACATTGTCCTGTAGCATCTCATACCTAAAATTGTGAGCGAATTAAGTTAAATAGAAAGGGTTCTGCTTTCAGTGTTATAACACACCTCTTGGAAGCGAACTCCAGCTGTGTTGCAGTCTTGGCATTCTGGGAGCGGAGGTCTGATAGCTGCTCCAGAAGTTTGTCGTTTTGCTTGGTCAGTGCCTTGTCGCTCTCTACTCGCTCTTTCTTATAGGAAGAAAACACCTCCTGCAGCTGCAATAAGCAACAATACCAATTTTCACATCACAATTTATTCTAAGTAATAAATACTGCTCTAATGGGATGTGTACTGGAACTCCAGACCATAATGACACATGTGCTGTTATAAACAATAGTAACCAGGTAGACAAAATGTATATTAGTGAAGGGCTGGGAGATTATATGATCATGATCGTTGATTACGATTAATTTGAGCTTGATCATGGTGATCAGCTGTTAGCATATTTCCTCGATCACACATGGGGGAAATGTCTGTTAGAAGTTACCACAATAGTAAACAGTATGGGATATAATCTTGCACGGAACAATCCGCCTTTATTGACTGTGACCATGTGTGTGTGTGTGTTTGTGTACGTTTGCGTGAAAGTGTATCTGCAGACAGACACACTGTGTTCTTTTTGTTTGTTTGCGGATAAAAAAATGTTACCTTTTTTTTCCTGATATTGTTTCCTTGGTTACCTGTACAATTGCACCATGGGTAAACACAATCATATATATGAACAAAAGGACAGTTGTCATGTTAACATACATTACCTCGATCAAACATGGTGAAAATGTTTGTTACAAGATACTGTAGTTGTAAACAGTAGGGATGCGGTACTCGGTATAATCCTTATTTCAGTGTATTCATATAGTGGCACTAAAATAAGGTGTAGTTTATTGCCATGTCAACTGTCATGCAGTGTTGCGATTGACAATATTTTTTTGCAGTAAGCATCTAGCTAAAATGCTTAAGCTGAAACACATGAAAGGTTGGTTGTATTTAATCTAAAAAAGGACTCACCCACCTGGAGCATTGTGCAAATAATGTATTGTGGAACATAGGGATGGGCAATATGGCCCGAAATCTATATACCGTATTTTTCGGAGTATAAGTCGCACAGGCCGAAAATGCATAATAAAGAAGGAAAAAAACATATATAAGTCGCACTGGAGTATAAGTCACATTTTTTGGGGAAATTTATTTGATAAAATCCAACACCAAGAATAGACATTTGAAAGGCAATTTAAAATAAATAAAGAATAGTGAACAACAGGCTGAATAAGTGTACGTTATATGAGGCATTAATAACCAACTGAGAACGTGCCTGGTATTTTAACGTAACATATTATGGTAAGAGTCATTCAAATAACTATAACATATAGAACATGCTATACGTTTGCCAAACAATCTGTCACTCCTAATCGCTAAATCCAATGAAATCTTATACGTCTAGTCTCTTACGTGAATGAGCTAAATAATATTATTTGATATTTTACAGTAATGTGTTAATAATTTCACACATAAGTCGCTCCTGAGTATAAGTCGCAACCCTGGCCAAACTATGAAAAAAACTGTGACTTATAGTCCGAAAAATACGGTAACTATATATATTGCAGCCCAATGTCATAACTATATATATTTTCACAATATAATATTTGGTATGTAAATGTTAATATAACAATTTCAAAACAGGTTACAAAGGGTCATACTTTGGCTACTGACATATTCGGTAACATATTGCGTAATTTCTGGTTATATAATTTTCTCAAAACTACTATTAATTTACTTGATAAGTTTCTGGTAATAACTGGTTACTTTCTGTTGTAACATGGGTCTATCAACACCTCTTTTAAAATGTAAGAGACACTTATTCTTCTGTTTTAATACTTTAAATTAGTTTTGGACGATACTAAAAACTTGGGTATCGATTCAATACCAAGTAGTCACAGCGGTATCATTATTCATAATATTTTCACGATCATTGAATGATTGAATTTTTTATCACAATTATAATCAGACAGTAACACAGGATGGGGGTGTAACAATATCAGTTAAATAATTAAATTATTTCCTACTACTCTGATTTAAATCCTTACATTTTTGCCCTTTAACACCTCCTGTGTCTAGGGACTTATTTTTTGAATTTGTAAACAATAACTAAAAGAAAACTTTTTTTTTAATATAAAAAATATATGTATATATATAATATAATTTATGTATATAAATATCTGGCCAGGATCTTCAGCTCTCACTGGATTGGTTCGCAGCTGAGTGTGAAGCGACTGGGATGAGAATCAGCACCTCCAAGTCCGAGTCCATGGTTCTCGCCCGGAAAAGGGTGGAGTGCCATCTCCGGGTTGCGGAGGAAACCCTGCCCCAAGTGGAGGAGTTCAAGTACCTCGGAGTCTTGTTCACGAGTGAGGGAAGAGTGGATCGCGAGATCGACAGGCGGATCGGTAAGGCGTCTTCAGTAATGCGGACGCTGTATCGATCCGTTGTGGCGAAGAAGGAGCTGAGCCGGAAGGCAAAGCTCTCAATTTACCGGTCGATCTACCTTCCCATCCTCACCTATGGTCATGAGCTTTGGGTTATGACCGAAAGGACAAGATCACGGGTACAAGCGGCCGAAATGAGTTTCCTCCGCCGGGTGGCGGGACTCTCCCTTAGAGATAGGGTGAGAAGCTCTGCCATCCGGGGAGAGCTCAAAGTAAAGCCGCTGCTCCTCCACATCGAGAGGAGCCAGATGAGGTGGTTCGGGCATCTGGTCAGGATGCCACCCGAACTCTCCCTAGGGAGGTGTTTAGGGCACGTCCGACCGGTAGGAGGCCACGGGGAAGAGGGAAGTCTGGGCTTCCCTGCTTAGGCTGCTACCCCCGCGACCAGACCTCGGATAAGCGGAAGAAGATGGATGGATGGATAAAAAATATCAATCTAACCACTGCGGTATCGATCTTATACTGATACTAAACTTGGTATGGTTACTGTCAATATTTGTATTGATCCGCCCATCTTTGTTTACATTCAAAAGGTCCAGCTTGCGTTCAGCTTGTTTTACTACGGCGTGTAGTCTAGCATTTTTAGCTATTCCTTGTCCTCCAAAGATGATTATGTAGAAAGTTTATTTGCCGCCATGGAGGCGATTATTATTGACTGAGGAGTGGCTTTTCACTGTGGAGGATGTTAGCCAATAGCAACAACGCTACAGTGCTTTGAGTATGCATTAGTTTTCTTGTTGTGGTCAAATTTGTGGGAGACTGCTATTATGTGTCAACCTGCATCATCACGAAATAAAGGTATTAAAAGCTCTATTGTCGGTCACATGTTTATCATTTATATTATATATCGTCTATATTGCACAACCTTATTACACAACTTAATTTTGTTTAATTTATATACGACTTGTATGTAAGATTAACTAGCTCATTTACATGTAAATTTACAGTACAAACAAGCAATCAAAAAGTTGTCTTCAAGGTTACCGTTCTAAACTGAGTTGTGGTGTACATTACTGCATTGAACTTTAAAATAGTAAATTAAGCAAACAGATTTTCAATAAGGCTATACACCTGCTAACACTTCTGTAGCATTTAAATTTGGAGAGAAAACATGACATGCTAACATTCGCTAGCTGTGTTTACCTGTCTCAAGGCTGCCTTGGCCTCCAACGCTTCAGCGGAATCGGTTGCAATGGAAACAAGTGCAGCGGGTGTCCCGTGGTAGGAGTGGATGCAGGTGAACGGCGAGGCGTGGACGTGAGGGTGAACTCCTCAGGTGATTTACCTTAAACAGAAAGGCATGCAGCCGTTTAAACACTGCTATGCAGATTGAATGTAATTCTTAACGGGGCTGCACACAATATTCAATCTCTTTGAAAATATTTTTTTCTATCCCTTATACTCAGTGAGGATCGTTACCTTGCTGAGGGAAGCTAACTCCTGTAGCTTGGGCAAACAGCACCCGGTACATGTCCCTCTGCTTCATGATGGACTCAGTCATCTTTATCTGCTGGCTGCGTTGCTCCCTCAGAGAATCCACCTCAACCAGCGTGTTCTCCAAACTCTTCTCCACTTCAATGCGCCTGTGATCGTTAATCTTGATTAGCTTTGTATCAACAGTAATTTTTGGAGGAAAAGCTTCAACACAATGCTGGAGCCCATCTAGATAGAGGTGGGGTTACACCCTGAACTGGCTTGCAAGTCAAATATCAAGACACATGAAAAAACAATGAAGAAGAATCATATAACACTTGAAAATAAAATAAAAAAAGTATTAGCATACTTATTGCCATAGTCTTCCAACTCTTCTTTCTCTTGGGCCTCACTGAGATCCCTGAGGGCCACCAGTAAACGCTGATTCTGCTTCTGTAACTCATCCACACTTCGGAAAGTCACCAGGTGTTGACTGATCACTTCTGAGGTGCTGCTGACATCTACTGAGCTCAACTCCTCATCTAGAACCACATGGTTTCCCCGGGCCTCCTCGAGCTCAATAAGGAGCACACGAACCTGGCGGGAGAAAAACTTTTAAATTTTTTGATCTAAAAACATAACCTCAACAAGCTCTTTGAAAGAGAAACCTACCTGCTGCGCCAGGTCTGCAAGCTGGAGGTCACACCTTCGATTGTCCCTTTCTAAGACAGTGGAGCGCTT